>NW_007378242.1:122138-134648 GCF_000475195.1 Diaphorina citri | reverse complement strand
CACCGAAGCGAATACAATAGTCCGTCCACTATACCTTTTATTATTAGTAATAATAAAGGAAGGACGGACTAAAAAACCTTTGGAAAGATTTTTTGAAACTTTGACAGAAAGAAGACATTCTCTATGAAAGAGGACACATCTATCTATTTATGTAGTCATGTCTATAATTGGTAATTATTGGTGTCCGAATGGGTGACCGACTGAACAAACACAAGATGCTGTTTAGACTGCTGGGGTAAAGGGACTTTTTGTCTCATTAGAGCAGGACAAACAAGATAGGTATCCTATTCTAAAAGCTGCAGGCTTTTCCCGTATTTGCTATAGGATGAACAGAAAGTTATGAGAAGTTCATGACGAAAGACTAAGACGAGTCATAAACACAAGTAAAAGTTCACGTTAGGTACTTTTGGTTCATTGGCCTAGTCAGTCAAAAAAGAGCCCCCTAAAAGCTCAATGGGACCCAAAACGAGAAAAAATCCATAATGTATTAAATATGTTTGTTAAATTTCATCAAATCAGATAAACCGTTGATAAGGAAAGTCGTGTGATGTTCACACCAGATTTTTTTTTTTTTTTTTCTTTGTTCTCAAAGTTTTATATTTTACCCAAAAATGTTCAAAATGTGGCAAAATAAGCAAAAAGTTAGGTCTTTTTTAGGCTTTTTATGACATTTTTTTTTTCAAATTTTGCTAAAATATGGCAAAATAGTATGGCGCCATGGCAATATGGCATTTGAACTTCCTTGTTAATGTCAGACGTCAGGTTAGGTTAGAGATGAAATACCGGTCAGTTCAGAAGAAGGGCGGAAGAAATATGGGGGAAGGAGGAGGAGAAAGAGAAAGAGAAGAATAGGTCATCCTTATTGAGTGAACCAAAAGTAGGAATAAACTCGATATAAAATTAGCTTTTAATTTTCTTTAACAAATAGGTATTTATGCTTTACTTTCTGATATCTGTTTGTTTGTACATATTTATGTGAGGGCCAAAATTCACAACTAACTTTTGAGTAATTTTCACTGTGGGCTGATTTTTATGCAATAAAAGCATTTTTTTTTTTTTTCTTTTAATTCACGTGTTTTCAGCTCAGCTTTCGGAATGACCCCAATTTTTTTTTTTTTCATTTTAATCCTTTCTGATTTCTTTTCAGAAAAAAAGTGAAAAGAATCCTCAAAAAATGTTTGTTTACATTTTTTTCACTCAAATATTTTTGATGTTTACATTACTCTTTGCTTGGATTTTGAAAACTCTTCATTTAAAATTTGTACTTCTCAGTTTGTTTCGTATGATTTCAAACAGAAGCTTCGTATTTTTCGGCAATTCTAAAGGGTTGGGATTATCCTGAACAGATAATTTATTTTTGTTCTCGGAACGGCTGGCTTTTTCCTATCCTGTCTTCCTTCTTTCTTCCTTTTCGGGACGATAAAACCTTAGCAGTTATAGTTTCCTCAATCAAAGCTATGAAAAAAAAAAAAGGTGTTTTTGGGATTGCCTCAGTCAGTGAATGGTTTTCTGAATTTCTCTCAATCTGTTCAACTCCAGATGTTCATCTCATCTCAGACTTTCAGACTACATGATTACTTTGCTAAGGTTTAAATTTAAAGTGACGGAGGTTTTACCCTTCTATTCAGCGACAGGACTAATGCTGTCTTCTGTATGCTGATGGCCATTTTCATTTTTAGTGGAGACGCCAAAACTCCTACAATTTCATGCTTACAATATCTACCTACTGTAAGGCCCACAATAATTGCCAAAACTTTCGAGTTTCAACACAAAAACTTCACATTCCCTCTGATTTTTCAGTCATGGTTGTGAAAAAATTTGAGAAAAACTTGTGCACGCCTCACGCACCATGGTCTGGACTGAAAAAAGAAAATTTTAGGTAGGTATGCATTTTGTTTAGAATTTCATCCCCACCCAAACTCTGCTTTAACCTTTTCTCTCATTTGATTTGAAATTTATTCTTTTCAGATGATTTTCTCTGCTAATAGGGTAAGTGTACCATTTATTCGCCCACTTAAAAAACGTACCATTTATTGGCCCACCTGCCCACATTTATTTTTCTAATTTTTGTTTTTATGACTACAATTTTTGAATAGCACTGGTTCGATAGCATTCTTTAAGCCCTTTCTTTTGACGAAATTGGATCTTGAAAAAGTTCGTCCAGTTCAGACTTATGTGGCGTATGGTACAGGTGGGCGAATAAATGGTACGTTTTTTAGGTGGGCGAATAAATGGTACACTTACCCTACTTTAAATTCAAATTAATATCCAAAGCTAACCTCGCATGGTGCTGCAAAGCACCAAGAGCCTAAGTTTCAAGTTGATGAAGTTATTTTCTTTTGAATCAGATTCAGCCAAAGACATGTAAAGTATACTAAATCAAATTGTTTGTTAAAGGACACAACACAATAAATTAGGTAAAGTGCTGTAGAAAGTGGTGGAGATGTCAAAATCACCATTTCTACAATATACTGTATTGCCTAATATAATAATATAATAATAATAGACGCTTGAGTGGAAGGTAACCACTAGGCGAGGTTAACGCCGGTAATATAAGGCGCGGTGGCAGATTAATTGCCCACTTGGCAACCCTGGCTACAAGTCACAAGAGTTCAATGGACATGAGAGATACCGGGATGGCAAAGGACTTGAAGATTTTTTCCCTAGAGGTTCAATAGAGGGAGCTGTAACAACGGAGGTCTTATTGCCCTAAAATCGAGTCAAGTGGGACCTAAGGACTCAACGGAGGTGGTATTGCTCCGAAATCAAAAGGAGGACAGGATAGGAGAATGTCAGCCGTTCCGAGAACGAAACACGTCTGTTTAGGACAAAGTTGTCTCCAGTCGGGAATCAAACCTACGACCTAGCCCTTATAAGGCAGAAGCTCTACAAAAGACCAAATCTCAATGGATCTCGAGTTATTATCAATTTTCCGTAATGAAGCATGATCAATTTTCCGGTCAGGCAACTTGCTTGTAATCTAGGAACATGGAGGACTCAACGGAGGTCTTATTGCTCCAAAATCGAAAGGAGGACAGGATAGGAGAATGTCAGCCGTTCCGAGAACGAAACATGTCTGTTTAGGATAAAGTTATCTCCAGTCGGGAATCGAACCTACGACCTAGCGCTTATAAGGCAGAAGCTCTACAAAAGCCCAAATCTCAATCGATCTCGAGTTATTATCAATTTTCCGTAATGAAGCATGATCAATTTTCCGGTCAGGCAACCTGCTTGTGATCTAGGTACATGGGTATGATATAAATAGAACAAGAGGACACATCTATCTATTTATGTAGTCATGTCTATAATTGGTAATTATTGGTGTCCGAATGGGTGACCGACTGAACAAACACAAGCTGTTGTTTAGACTGCTGGGGTAAACGGACTTTTTGTCTCATAATCTCATTAGAGCAGGACAAACAAGGTATTCTAAAAGCTGCAGGCTTTTCCAGCCCCCGAACTAGTTTGTGTTAAAGTGAGGACGCGGTTTAATATGTGAGTAGGAGAATAGCCTGTCTCCAAATGGAGGGTTAAATCCTCCGTCACTGAAAAGGAAAAACCTTGGCAGTTAAACAGTGACATCTAATCCCTACAAACATAATCTTGTGAACACCCTGTATGGCTACTGAACAGAAAAAGTTATGAATAGAAAAAATGTTTATACGTATTATCTACTTCTTCTTTTTTACTATACAGTGGAACCTCGATATAACGAAGGTGCCAGATATTTTCATCGAACTGACTTGGACACAAAAGCTCCCTTGGACAACCCTACTTTCTAGAAATGAATTGAACTTTTCTCGGTGGATTTCTTTCCACACCAAATGTTTTTTACTTCGTCTGTGTATGTTTTAATATAAACATTAAAAACACAAAATAATTTGGTCAGTTTATATTTCTGAGAAATTCCATTTGTGTTGGAAGCACTGAGCAAATAGGAATTTTCTTTTTTCGTGGTAAACTGAAAAAAGCAAAAAGAGAGATTTTTCCTCGGGGTTTTTTTTTTGAAAAAAAAAAAAAACGAAATATTTTTGTGATCTTTTGTGAAAAAGCAAAGCTCTCCTAAAAATATTATTTATTTTATATGAATTTTATTAGGTTGTTTTTGAGAAAAAGCGGTTCTTGATATGGAACAAGAGAACATTTCAAAAATGTATATTTATGACGTAAACATCTAGGTATGTATATGTAAATCTTTTATAAATAGATTTACTTCCTAATGTAATTGTCCAGCTACAATAATATAGCTCTTCAGTTACCAGTAAAATGCCTAGTTGCCTACATACTATGCTGAATTCCATGACTTGGGCTTGGAATCGAATCACCAACCTTCGGATCCAGGATCCACTAATCACTTCAGCATTGAGGCCATCGAAAAGGTCCAACCAAGACAGATTTCTTCGAAAAATTCAAATTCAGCTCCTCAAGAAGCCATCAAGAATCATTCCCAAGAAAGAAAGAAAGTCGACAAGTAATTCTTTCACTCTTTCTCGTTACCCTTTCCTCATGTTATATTCAGAAGAAGAAGAGAAGGAGAAAGAAGAGAAGGAGGAGGAGAAGAAGAAAGAGGAGGAGGAGGAGGAGGAAAAGAAAGTGGAGGAGGAGGATGAGAAGGAGAAAGAAGAGAAGGAGGAGGAGGAGAAGAAGAAGAAAGAGGAGGAGGTGGAAAAGAAAGTGGAGGAGGAGGAGAAGGAGAAAGAAGAGAAGGAGGAGGAGAAGAAGAAGAAGAAAGAGGAGGAGTAAGGATTTCCTGCAATCTGATTGGTTCCTTCATTTTGGGTTGATGACTCATTGCTGTCACATTGATCTGGATGAACTATAGGTATATCTACCCAATATGTACTACCCTACTACGTATGTATACGTAGGAAGGTAATAAATGTATTGTTCCTGTTGAGGAAAAGAAAAATGGGGGATCGTTAAATCGTAATTAAAACTGTCAACGTGGATATTTATTATCTCCTTCTCCCTCTTTCTCTCTATCCTCCTCCTCTCTCCCTCTTTCTCTCTCTCTCCTCCTCCCTCCTGATACAATGATTCCCTCAGGTACTGTTAAAAAACGTAAATATTTCCCTGCAGACATTTTTTCTTTTCATTCTTACCTTGTTTTTTCCACTCCTTTTTTTCCCTGGGAATCTTCTCCTCTTTGGTGTAGGTCTTGGTATCTGTATCTTTTCTTGTAATTTACTCCAAGCTGGAAAGTCAAAAGTAAAGCTAAAAATTAAAACCCTTGAAGACCATATTTGAAAACCTAATAATAACAATAATAATAAAGCTTAATTACTGCTCGCATAGGACTGTGAAAAGTTCCTTTACTTCAGCAGTAGGCTACAACTATAATTATTGTGGACAAATTCTCAAATTAGGTAGGTATTTTGAGGATAAAATTCCATACCTCGGCCGGGATTGAACCTACGCCCTCCTGTTTAGCAGGCGAGCATTTTGACCACTATACCACGGAGGCATACTGTAACTTGAACGGCTTATTCGAGGAGGAAAACGAGGATGAGAAGAAACAAAAGGACAAAAGGAGAGAAATGAGGAAGAGGAGAAGAAAGAGGAAGAAAAGAAAGGTCCAAATAAGCCGTTCAAGTCACAGTATGCCTCCGTGGTATAGTGGTCAAAATGCTCGCCTGCTAAACAGGAGGGCGTGGGTTCAATCCCGGCCGAGGTATGGAATTTTATCCTCAAAATACCTACCTAATTTGAGAATTTGTCCACAACGGCTTATTTGGACCTTTCTTTTCTTCCTCTTTCTTCTCCTCTTCCTCATTTCTCTCCTTTTGTCCTTTTGTTTCTTCTCATCCTCGTTTTCCTCCTCCTCCTCTTCTTCTTCAACCTGGGTTCTCCATGTCAAATAAGAGTCACGTGAGTAAATGAGAATTTGGAAGAGTGTGAAAAATCGAAAGAGAAAGGAGGAGAGAGAGAAAGAGGGAGGAGGAGAGAGAGGGGGTTCTCCATGTCAAATAAGAGTCACGTGAGTAAATGAGAATTTGGAAGAGTGTGAAAAATCGAAAGAGAGAGGAGGAGAGAGAGAGGGAGAAGCACCCGTCCAGATACCAACCACGCGCAACGTTATCCAACTTAAGTGATCAATGGGAAGTGGTGTATTCAACGTGCTATCCTGCTGGCTATCCTCCCCTCTGTGCATAAAAACGTATTTTTCTTTCGGAATTTTCCCTCTTCTGAAGCTCGTTTCCCTAAACCATAGGAATTGTTTCCTTTTAGGAAAGGAAAATACAACTCAGGACCGAAGAGTCGCCTATTGTTGGAAGACAGCTTTTGTTTCTATACAGTTAAGCTTTTTATAGGAGGATCTTTTTATAACTGTAAAGTTTTCCAAATTAACACTCGACTTTTTTATATACATAATGAACGCGAGAGAGAGAGAGAGAGAGAAAGAAAGAGAGAGAGAGAAAGAAAGAAAGAAAGAGAGAGAGAGAGAGAGAGAGAGAGAGAGAGAGAGAGAGGAAGATGAAAAAGAGTAGTGTATAGTGTATTTATGTATTTCATATTTTAATTCATAATATAGGTAGATACCTACATACATATATTGACTATGTTTCGTATATTAAAATCTCTGTTCCTCTCTCTCTCTCTACCTGTCTTTTCCTCTCTCTTTCTTTCTCTCCCTCTTTCTTTCCTCTCTTTCTATTCTAAGAAAGCTTTTCCTAAGGATCTTTAGTTGATTGGTACTTTCTTTTGTTCCAAATCTTTTTGTCTTATTATTCAAGAGGGAGAGAGGAGGAGGATAGAGAGAAAGAGGGAGAAGGAGATAATAAATATCCACGTTGACAGTTTTAATTACGATTTAACGATTTTTCTTTTCCTCAACAGGAACAATACATTTATTACCTTCCTATGTATACGTAGTACATATTGGGTAGATATACCTATAGTTCATCCAGATCAATGTGACAGCAATGAGTCATCCACCCAAAATGAAGGAACCAATCAGATTGCAGGAAATCCTTACATTGTTGCAATTCAGGTAAAGGTCTATTTTCGATAAACTCTCTCTTCTAAAATGCACAGATTCAACAAAATGGATCCCTCTCAGCGTTACAGTGCGGTAAAGGATATGAACCTTTGTTTTGCCTGCTTTAGTTACTCTCATTCTCGGAGTGAATGCAGGTCTAATTACCGGTGTCGCACATGTGGTAGTAATAACCATCACACTCTTCTTCACCCTTCCAGTGCTACCCAAGTGGGGTCTCATCAACGTGACAGGCCAGTGCCGCCTCCCAGAATGAACTTCTCTCGTGACAGGCCAGTGGCGCCTCCCAAAGTGAATCATCCTCAACCCTCTCACTCAAACCCTCAAGTGTCTCAGTTTGCCGGTGTGGGCAATGTGGATGGTGACATCTCACAAGTACTCTGTCCTACTGTACTACTGGGTACAGCAGTGGTACAAATCCAAGATGTGGTAGGTACTTGGCACTTAATCAGAGCAGTGGTGGATCCAGGATCTCAATTAACAATTATTTCTCAACATTTATCCCAAACATTGAACTTACCTGTTTCATCGTGCAATGTGCAAGTGTCAGGTATTGGCTCTGCAAACACTCTTGCAGCAAAGGGAAAACTCTCCTTTAGCCTCTTGCCTCATCCAGGTGTGTACTTTCTCTCTCTCTCTCTCTCTCTCTCTCGCGTTCATTATGTATATAAAAAAGTCGAGTGTTAATTTGGAAAACTTTACAGTTATAAAGATCCTCCTATAAAAAGCTTAACTGTATAGAAACAAAAGCTGTCTTCCAACAATAGGCGACTCTTCGGTCCTGAATTGTATTTTCCTTTCCTAAAATGGTTTAGGGAAACGAGCTTCAGAAGAGGGAAAATTCCGAAAGAAAAATACGTCTTTTTATGCACAGAGGACAGGAAAGCCAGCAGGATAGCACGTTGAATACACCACTTCCCATTGATCACTTAAGTTGGATAACGTTGCGCGTGGTTGGTATCTGGACGGGTGGCCATCTGGACAATGCTGCTGGCTTTTCTCGGCTCCACTCAGCCTGGGTGAGCTTAATTTGAGTGGACAGTTTTCAAATATGGTCTTCTTGAATTTTTACTTTTTAGCTCCCGTTTTTTAACTTCCCAGCTTGGAGTAAATTACAAGCAAAGATACAGATACCAAGACGTACACCAAAGAGGAGAAGATTCCCAGGGAAAAAAAGGAGTGGAAAAAAACAAGGTAAGAATGAAAAGAAAAAATGTCTGCAGGGAAATATTTACGTTTTTTAACAGTACCTGAGGGAATCATTGTATCAGGCTGAAAATTAATTATATCTTCCTTCTTCTCCTCCTTCCTCCTCCTCTTTCTTCTTCTCCTCCTCGTTCTCTTCTTTCTCCTTCTCATCCTCCTCCTCCTCTTCCTCCACTTTCTTTTCCACCTCCTCCTCTTTCTTCTTCTTCTCCTCCTTCTCTTCTTTCTCCTTCTCATCCTCCTCCTCCACTTTCTTTTCCTCCTCCTCCTCCTCCTCTTTCTTCTTCTCCTCCTCCTCATCTTCTTTCTCCTTCTCTTCTTCTTCTGAATATAACATGAGGAAAGGGTAACGAGAAAGAGTGAAAGAATTACTTGTCTACTTTCTTTCTTTCTTTCTTGGGAATAATTCTTGATGGCTTCTTGAGGAGCTGAATTTGAATTTTTCGAAGAAATCTGTCTTGGTTGGACCTTTTCGATGGCCTCAATGCTGTAGTGATTAGTGGATCCTGGATCCGGAGGTTGGTGATTCGATTCCAAGCCTAAGTCATGAAATTCAGCATAGTATGTAGGCAACTAGGCATTTTACTGGTAACTGAAGAGATGTATTTGTAGCTGGACAATTACTTTAGGAAGTAAATCTATTTATAAAAGATTTACATATACATTCCTAGATGTTTAGGTCAGAAATATACATTTTTGAAATGTTCTCTTGATCCATATCAAAAACCGCTTTTTCTCAAAAACAACCTAATGAAATTCATATAAAATAAATAATATTTTTAGGAGAGCTTTGCTTTTTCACAAAAGATCACAAAAATATTTCGTTTTTTTTTCAATTTTTTCAAAAAACCCCGAGGAAAAATCTCTCTTTTTGCTTTTTTCAGTTTACCACGAAAAAAGAAAATTCCTACCTATTTGTTCAGTGCTTCCAACACAAATGGAATTTCTCAGAAATATAAACTGACCAAATTATTTTGTGTTTTTAATGTTTACATTAAAACATACACAGACGAAGTAAAAAACATTTGGCGTGGAAAGAAAACCACCGAGAAAAGTTCAATTCATTTCTAGAAAGTAGGGTTGTCCAAGGGAGCTTTTGTGTCCAAGTCAGTTCGATGAAAATTTCTAGCACCCTTTTGATTAGACCCACTATCTAAATAAGGAGCAAAAAGCTTGCAGTAGATAAGAGTATGTAGGTATATATTTACTTTGAAGAAAAATAATTAATATGTACCTACATATTGTAGAAATGGCAATTTTAACATCTCCACCAATAAAGAATACAGCATCGTAGAAGTGGTGATTTTAACATCTCCACCAATAAATTAATACAGAATTGTAGAAACTGTGATTTTAACATCTCCACCAATAATGATACAGCATTGTAGAAATGGTGATTTTAACATCTCCACCAATAAATAATACAGCATAGTATAAATGATGATTTTAACATCTCCACCAATAAATAGTACAATATTGTAGAAAAGGTGATTTTAACATCTCCACCAATGAATTAGTACAGCATTGTAGAAATGGTAATTTTAACATCTCCACAAATATATTAGGGTAATACAGTATATTGTAGAAATGGTGATTTTGACATCTCCACCACTTTCTACAGCGCTTTACCTAATTTATTGTGTTGTGTCCTTTAACAAACAATTTGATTTAGTATACTTTACATGCCTTTGACGCAGGTTCAACTGTACTCCATCACTCACATGCCTTTGGCTGAATCTGGTTCAAGTAATGTATTGTATCCTTTGACAAACAATTTGGTTTAGTATACTTTACATGCCTTTGGCTGAATCTGGTTCAAAAGAAAATAACTTCATCAACTTGAAACTTAGGCTCTTGGTGCTTTGCAGCACCATGCGAGGTTAGCTTTGGATATTAATTTGAATTTAAAGTATTAGCAGAGAAAATCATCTGAAAAGAATAAATTTCAAATCAAATGAGAGAAAAGGTTAAAGCAGAGTTTGGGTGGGGATGAAATTCTAAACAAAATGCATACCTACCTAAAATTTTCTTTTTTCAGTCCAGACCATGGTGCGTGAGGCGTGCACAAGTTTTTCTCAATTTTTTTCACAACCATGACTGAAAAATCAGAAGGAATGTGAAGTTTTTGTGTTGAAACTCGAAAGTTTTTGCAATTATTGTGGGTCTTACAGTAGGTAGATATTGTAAGCATGAAATTGTAGGTGTTTTGGCGTCTCCACTAAAAATGAAAATGGCCATCAGCCTGCAGAAGACAGCATTAGTCCTGTCGCTGAATAGAAGGGTAAAACTTCCGTTACTTTAAACCTTAGCAAGGTAATCATGTAGTCTGATGAGATGAACATCTGGAGTTGAACAGATTGAGAGAAATTCAGAAAACCATTAACTGACTGAGGCAATCCCAAGAACACCATTTTTTTTTTTTCTTTTTTTTCCATAGCTTTAATTGAGGAAACTGTAACTGCTGAGGCCTTATCGTCCCGAAAAGGAAGAAAGAAGGAAGACAGGATAGGAGAAAGCCAGCCGTTCCGAGAACGAACATCATCTGTTGTTCAGGACAATCCCAACCCTTTAAAATCGCCGAAAAATTTATTATTATTATTATTATTATTATTATTATTATTATTATTTAAGTATAGGTAGGTATTACATACATATTGGAGATTTGGAATTTGGATTCAATCTTAAGACTATTTTGGTCTTTCGTCGTAGCCCGAATTAACTATGCATAGGTTGGGGGGTAACACGCCTGCCTTGTAAGCACCAGGTCGTAGATTCGATTTCCCGCCTGGGGCGGACTTCATCTTAACCAGATGAGGTTCGTTCGACTTACCGCTGGCTTTCTCTAATCCTGTCATTCTCTCTTCGAGAAGACCTCCGTTGTTACAGTTCCCTCTATCAAAAGATCAAAACCTCTAAATATAAAATTGACTGAAGAAATAACTTGGCCAGTAACATAATGTATGTATACCCATGTATGTTGTAGGTATACTAAAGTTATACAGTACCTACCCATCTAATGACAGAGGAGGATCTAATACATGAATCTCATGTCTTGGAATAAATTGATACTCTGAATTTCTTTAAAGAGTTCCAAGCCTTCCAAGAGGTTTTCATTTTGAAAATTAAATGTCTTTAAACTTCTTTTAATAGCACAATTTATCCTCTTCGGTCCTTTCATACAATATATACCTATTTATTGGAAAAAATCGAAATTTTCTGTGGTGAAGCTGAAAGCCTCACCAAATTGTCTACAATTCACCAAGCCACTTCTTTACAAAGGAGCGACTTTTCATCATTATTTGTGGTGGATCTGGAATTGCCTTTGAATTTTCGTAGATACATATCACAACTACTCGTATACTAAAAGTTGACGGAACTTTTCTAGCTCCGTTGACTCTTTTTCTTTACTCTGGTAATATCTCTACTGTTCGCTACTTGACTAAAGAAGCTACCCAATTGTCCTCACAAGGCTGAGTGCAACTCGAACTCAAAACACAGAGAAGAAAAACTTTGACTGTGCCGAGAATCTAACCCGGACCCTCCAGTGTGCAAGTCTAATGTGAACTGATTGTTAACGAATTGGTTGGTATTTGATGCTAAAGAAGCTACCCAATTGTCCTCACAAGGCTGAGTGCAACTCGAACTCAAAACACAGAGAAGAAAAACTTTGACTGTGCCGAGAATTTAACCCGGAACCTCCAGTGTGCAAGCCTAATGTGAACTGATTGTTAACGAATTGGTTGGTATTTGATTAAGGTCATTAGGGCACTAGGAATGGAAGAGGTTGTGATTTTATTTTACCCTTCCTGATGGTCGGGACACGCCTCCCAATCCGAGGTTCGTAGATCGAGATAATTATGGACCTCTTTAGTGATCTGATGGAGAGGGTTTTTTAATTTTAGAGAAAAAAATTAAAGGGTGTAAAGAAATATTTAAAAGAATAAAAAAACACAGAAATAAATATTATGTATACGAGATCAGACTAATGTTTTTCTAATATTAAAAGTTTAACCTGTTCTAGTCCTGTGGGACCTAATGACTCGACGGAGGTCTTATCGTCCCGAAATCGAAGAGAGAAGGGGGACAGGATAGGAGAAAGTCAGCCGTTCCGAGATTGAACCTTATCTACCTATTTAGGATAAAGTTCGCCCCGAGTGGGAAACAATCCCGCGATCCACCGCTTACAAGGCAGTCATGCACGCTACCTTCCAAGCTAACTAGCCTGGAAGGAAAACACATTTAAAAAGGGACATAATTCTTTCGTGCTATTGTCCTCGATGAACTTCTGAAAATCACCTCGGTTCTCA
>NW_007378242.1:115870-122048 GCF_000475195.1 Diaphorina citri | reverse complement strand
CTCTCTCTCTCTCTCTCTCACGTAATCTCCACGTAACTTTGTTTCTTTCTTATTGTTTTAATTTTTTTTCTTCTTATGTTTTATTACTAAATTTTCCTCATTTTTTTCTCTCTCTCTCTTTTTTTTACAACATAAAAGGTTAAATGAACATTTTTCCCAAACATTTTCTTACTTTTTAAAGCGAAATTAAAATAATTTAAATTCCGAAGTTTCCTTTTGCTTGTTCTTCTACAAAAGTTATCTATATAGTTTTTTCCTAAATTATTACTTTTTTGTTCGTTGGCTTTTTTTAATTTATTTTCTTACCGAAACATTGCTTTAAATTTTCAATTTCAGGATAGGTACTTTACAAATGTATAGATGAGAATGTAAAGTACACAAAACGTATTGAGTGGGTAGCTCATTTATCTGCATGATGTTCTTTGTAGATGACCAAGATTATGTCAATATTAGTGGATGTGTCACAATCACACAACTGTCGTACTTAATGACAATTATTGTAATGACAAAAGACGTAATGACAATACACATAAAATATGTATAACCAAGAAAAATTCTTTGTTTATATGTTTATTTAGGAATCAAAAATGTGGCACCTCATATAATATTTATGTAGTCTATAAAATTTCAAAATACCTAATTAGGTATCCCTCTATGATCACATTTTAATTATTAAAATAAAAAATAATAATAATAAATTCAAGCCTACAGTGTCAAAGGTCGTTCCTGAAAGACAATAAATTTATGTAAACAGAATACTCTAACAGTGTAACTTATCTGTGTAAAACCAAAAGTAAAATTATTATATTAATAGAAATACATACCTATACAGAAATAGGTAGATATGTATTAGGTACAATTTAGATATCTAAAAATATTGTTTTAACACCATTCAACTTTCCTGCCTGAGGTTCCATAAATAACCAAATAATGTTATCCAAACAGAGCTCGTTATTGATACAAGATGGCCATATCAATAATACCTATTTATTATTTTAAGAGCGGAAAATAGTTAAAACGTGTAAGCAATACACAAAATACAGCGTGATAAATAATATCGAATTACCATAGAAAGACAATAAAATCAAAGTTAAATTTCTAATAAGCAACAGGTCGCCCGATTCAGAAAATTATTTATGGTTCCGAGATTTCGGGCTTACAGTTTTTGTTTTTATTTAAAAAAAAAAAAAAAAAAAGTAGGTAGGTATTACATACATATTGGAGATTTGGACTTTGGAATACTTTGGATTCAAACTTAAGACTATTTTGGTCTTTCGTCGTAATTACCTATGCATAGGTTGGGGGGTAACACGCCTGCCTTGTAAGAGTTGTAAGCACTATAGGTCGCGGATTCGATTTCCTGCCTGGGGCGGACTTCATCTTAACCAGATGACGTTCGTTCGGCTTACGGCTGGCTTTCTCTAATCCTGTCATTCTCTCTTCGAGAAGACCTCCGTTGTTACAGTTCCCTCTATCAAAAGATCAAAACCTCTAAATATAAAATTGACTGAAGAATTAACTTGGCCAGTAACATGATATATGTATACCTATGTATGTTGTAGGTATACTAAACTTATACAGTACCCATCTAATGACAGAGGAGGACCTAATACATGAATCTCATGTCTTGGAATAAATTGATACTCTGAATTTTTTCAAAGAGTTCCAAGCATTCCAAGAGGTTTTCATTTTGAAAATTAAATGTCTTTAAACTTCTTTTAATAGCACAATTTATTCTCTTCGGTCCTTTCATACAATATATACCTACCTATTTATTGGAAAAAAATCGAAATTGTTTGTGGTGAAGCTGAAAGCCTCACCAAATTGTCTACAATTCACCAAGCCACTTCTTTACGAAGGAGCGACTTTTCATCATTATTTGTGGTGGATCTGGAATTCCCTTTGAATTTTCGTAGATACTCGTACATATCACAACTACTCGTATACTAAAAGTTGACGGAACTTTTCTAGCTCCGTTCACTCTCTCTTTTTCTTTACTCTGGTAATATCTCTACTGTTCGCTACTTGACTAAAGAAGGTACCCAATTGTCCTCACGAGGCTGAGTGCAACCCGAACTCAAAACACAGAGAAGAAAAACTTTGACTGTGCCGAGAATCTAACCCGGAACCTCCTGTGTGCAAGCCTAATGTGAACTGATTGTTAACGAATTGGTTGGTATTTGATGAGGGTCATTAGGGCACTAGGAATGGAAGAGGTTGTGATTTTATTTTACCCTTCCTGATGGTCGGGACACGCCTCCCAATCCGAGGTTCGTAGATCGAGATAATTATGGACCTCTTTAGTGATCTGATGGAGAGGGTTTTTTAATTTTAGAGAAAAAAATTAAAGGGTGTAAAGAAATATTTAAAAGAATAAAAAAACACAGAAACGTGTTTTGGCACTAAAAACTGACCATCGAAATTTTGACCCGATTACATTACTTTCCTTCCTATAGGATAAGGAAAGTAAAAAATACAAAATAAAAGTATTAAAAAAGAACCGTAATTCAATACCTAGTGGTTATGCATTTGGGAAAACATTTAGCATGAAAGGTCGATTCCTATGTAAAAAGACCTCAAAAATCCAAATCTGAAGTCAAAAGAGCGAAAAATTATATTAAAAGGTTGAAAATTCAATTTTTATTTGACCTTCCAAGGAAAAATATAAAATAGTTGCCTCTGATTCTTGAAAAAATTGCTTATTTTGCCATGTTTTGAAGAAATTAATGCCATATTTCAACAAAATAAGTGCCATATTGCCATGTTTTATAGTGCCATATTTTGGAAAAATAAGTGCCATATTCTGAACTTCTCTGGACATTAATGATTAGGCTTTCTTTCATCTATTTATAAAAATATCTATTAGGTAGGTATTTGTAAAGATACCTACCTACAGATGTGTAAAAAAAAAAAAAATCTCCCTGCCAATTTCATTCCAAGGAAAATGACAGGGAAGAGGTGGGGAGGAAAGGTCATAGCGGCATGCCCTTCCTGATGGTCGGGACACGCCTCCCAATCCGAGGTTCGTAGATCGAGATAATTATGGACCTCTTTAGTGATCTGATGGAGAGGGGTTTTTTAATTTTAGAGAAAAAAATTAAAGGGTGTAAAGAAATATTTAAAAGAATAAAAAAAAAAAACACAGAAATAAATATTATGTATACGAGATCATACTAATGTTTTTCTAATATTAAAAGTTTAACCTGTTCTAGTCCTGTGGGACCTAATGACTCGACGGAGGTCTTATCGTCCCGAAATCGAAGAGAGAAGGAGGACAGGATAAGAGAAAGTCAGCCGTTCCGAGATTGAACCATATCTACCTATTTAGGATAAAGTTCGCCCCGAGTGGGAAACAATCCCGCGATCCACCGCTTACAAGGCAGTCACGCTACCTTCCAAGCTAAATAGCCTGGAGGGAAAACACTTGGAAAAAGGGACATGTCCTCGATGAACTTCTGAAAATCACATCGGTTCTCTATTCCTTTGTCAAACGTGCTGGGATTGGGGGGGTGCGCGAACGTCAAGGAGTTCAAAGCAAAGAGACGCAACGCGCGACGTCCAGTTATATTTGCTATAGGATGAACAGAAAGTTATGAGAAGTTCATGACGAAAGACTAAGACGAGTCATAAACACAAGTAAAAGTTCACGTTAGCCTAGGAATTTCAAATAACTATAGACTATAGATAGGTAGGTACTTTTGGTTTATTGGCCTAGTCATTCAAAAAAAGAGCCCCCTAAAAGCCCAATGGGACCCAAAACGAGGAAAATTCAATAATGTATTACCTAAATATGTTTGTTTAATTTCATCAAATCAGATAAACCGTTCCGGAGTTCTCTCGCAGAAAAAACAAACGTACAGACATGAAAAATACTCGATATGAAACCTGTTCTTTCGATAATTTCTGCCCTAGGCAGCTGAGCTTTCGGCACACCTTGTTACCTATAGATTCATACAGTTCTAATTCAGTCAACCTAAAGGTATCTAAAGTTCTTACCTACTTATTATAATACCTACCTACAGTTAGTTATAGGCACCTATTCCATCGTAACATGTAATTTTCGTCACTTATCAAATTTAATTAGAGAATAAAAGTGTTATTATTATCAGTGTAGGTATGTATTAGTACGGGCATTTTAGATTTTATTATTGAGACGCTTTTATTCGTGTTCATTGGACTTTTCAAAAAGGTATTGTACGTATGGGATATTTTTTTTCTAGACGCTTTTAATCCTAGTTCATTGGACTTTTCAGTTGTCAAAAAAAAGGAGGAAAAGTAAATGGTGATATGGTCGGTTAAACCACTGAGGCAGACATAGGAGTTGACAAGGAAAAAGTCTTCATAAGAGAGAATCGGGTTGGGATATTTTTTACATTTTTTTTTTTTTTTTTTTTTTTTCTAGACGCTTTTAATCCTAGTTCATTGGACTTTTCAGTTGTCCAAAAAAAGGAGGAAAAGTAAATGGTGATATGGTCGGTTAAACCACCGAAGCAGACATAGGAGTTGACAGGGAAAAAGTCTTCATAAGAACGCGGTATTACGAGTGTTAAACTACGACATTCACGCTTAACCCAAGTTCAACTACGACATTAAACCGAGTTAGATGTTCCACAAAAAAAAAAAAAAAAAAAAATCTAATGTCTCAGCTGTCTCTCCAGACATTGGGGTTAATGCTAGGATGAGCGACCCAACCTATAAAACGATCAGTAAAATATACACGGTGTATGTTTTGGTTCAAATGAAAACCGCCCCGAGTCACAAAACGATTCAGAGAAATCTGGAGATATAATGACAGATTATATCTGTCTGGAACTGCCTCTTGCGTCTTGGTTTAAGCTTAACAGTTTAACTCGGTTCAATGTCGTAGTTTAACACTCGTACTACCGCGTTCTTATGAAGACTTTTTCCCTGTCAACTCCTATGTCTGCCTCGGTGGTTTAACCGACCATGGTGACAGCTTCAGCAACAGAAGGAAGAATTCAGTCAGCATTTTGCTGATGGGTGCGGATTCGAAAGAAAATAATTAAATAAACTCGACGATGAGAAATCGAGGACAGAGTGCATACAGGATGACTACGTGCTGAATTAAAATAATTATACAGAGTGTTTCATAATTGAGTCAGCAAAATAATATAAACAAAATTGCTAAATAAAAGAAGAAACAGAAGAAGGAGAATAAGAAGAAGAAGAAGAAGAAGAAGAAGAAGAAGAAGAAGAAGAAGAAAAATAAGAAGAAGATGAAATGCATGCAACTTTCGCATTTTTATTTATTATTATTTTTTTTTTAAAGAGGTTTGACAGAGGGAACTGTAACTGCTATGGTCTTATCGTCCCGAAATCGAAGAGAGAAGGAAGGTTTGACAGAGGGAACTTTAACTGCTATGGTCTTATCGTCCCGAAATCGAAGAGAGAAGGAAGACAGGATAGGAGAAAGCCAGCCGTTCCGAGAACGAACATTATCCCATCAGGATAAAATCCGCCCCGGGCGGGAATAGAACCCGCGGCCTAGCGCTTACAAGGCAGACTTATTTATTTATTATTTGCTAAATAAAAGTGACATTTTCAGTTTGCAGTAATCCTAAATATATACAGCCCCTTGTGTAACTGACTCACTCACTCACTCATACTAATTCTAACCCACTTCTAGGTGTGCTAGGAAGATGCGGTTTTCGCCATTGGATTCCTTATTTTTTGTACATACTGGGAAAAATTCCAAACCGTTCCCGAGATATTGAAGTTTTTTAGTAAACTTTTCCTACGTTTAATATTTTGCTCTCGCTTTTAGTTTTCAGTTTTCATTTCTTCGAGACAAGACTCAGGGACGGCCCGAGATATTGACGTTTTTTAGCCCCCCCATAAGAAATACACGGGGAACAGAGTTTGAGGCCAGCAAAACTTTTCCTACGTTTAATATTTTGCTCTCGCTTTTAGTTTTCAGTTTTCATTTCTTCGAGACAAGACTCAGGGACGATATTAGTTTTCAGGGGCGAAGCCAGGGGAGCGCGAAGCGCGATAGTTTTCAGTTTTCATTTCTTCGAGACAAGACTCAGGGACGATATTAGTTTTCAGGGGCGAAGCCAAGGGAGCGCGACCCCACGCACAACGCCGCGAAGCCCCGGGAGCGCGGAGCGCGACCATAAACAAGGGAGCGCGAAGCGCGACCCCATGCACAACCCCT
>NW_007378242.1:106172-115426 GCF_000475195.1 Diaphorina citri | reverse complement strand
ATATATATATATATATAACTATAACTACATAAGAGGGAGAGAGGGAGAGAGAGAGAGAGACAGAAAAACAAGGCTTCATACATTGAAAGGTCAAATAATAAAAAGAGAGCGAAAGAGATAAAGAGGTAGGGAGGATAA
Source organism: Diaphorina citri (assembly GCF_000475195.1). Classification (NCBI taxonomy): domain Eukaryota; kingdom Metazoa; phylum Arthropoda; class Insecta; order Hemiptera; family Psyllidae; genus Diaphorina; species Diaphorina citri. The sequence continues at coordinate 115,288 of NW_007378242.1, read as the reverse complement.
AGAGGGAGGAAGAGGAAAAAGATAGTGGGCGGCGAAAGAAAAAGAGCTTTAAAAAGGGAGGGAGAGAGATAGAGAAAGAAGGTACCAAGTGTTAAGTGATGAAAAGGGTTAGAAGACTTTTTAATAATATTCATCTCTCTCTCTCTCTCTCTCTCTCTCTCTCTCTCTCTCTCTTTCTTTCTTTCCCTCTTTCTCTCTTCCTCCAATCATTATTGACATCTCAATGATTCTCATTTTTTTTTCTTCTTTCCTTTTTCTGGTGATTCTTCTCCTCCTTCTTCCTCTTCTTCTTCTTCTCCTTCTCCTCCTTCTTCTTATTCTTCTCCTTCTCCTCCTTCTTCCTTGACATCTCAATGATTCTCATTTTTTTTTCTTCTTTCCTTTTTCTGGTGATTCTTCTCCTCCTTCTTCCTCTTCTTCTTCTTCTTCTCCTTCTCCTCCTTCTTCTTATTCTTCTCCTTCTCCTCCTTCTTCCTTGACATCTCAATGATTCTCATTTTTTTTTCTTCTTTCCTTTTTCTGGTGATTCTTCTCCTCCTTCTTCCTCTTCTTCTTCTTCTTCTGCTTCTCCTCCTTCTTCTTATTCTTCTCCTTCTCCTCCTTCTTCCTCTTAATAATAATAAAGTTGTGAAAAAGCTCTCTGCTTTACCACAAAGATTCACGATTTGATTTTATTTGATTGAACTTATTCAATAGGTAGGTACGTACATATTGATGTCCTTCTTCCTCTTCTTCTTCTTCTTCTCCTCTCCTTCTTCTTCCTCTTCTTCTACTCCTTCTCCTCCTTCTTCTTATTCTTCTTCTCCTCCTTCTTCTTCTCCTTCTCCTCCTTCTTCCTCTTCTTCTTCTTCTTCTCCTCCTTCTCCTCCTTCTTCTTATTCTTCTTCTCCTCCTTCTTCTTCTTCTTCTCCTTCTCCTCCTTCTTCTTATTCTTCTCCTCCTCCTTCGAGCACGAAGTGCGAGTACTGTGATACAAGAGAATGCCCTAGGCATTAATCCCGCCCCTGAGTTAGGATTTTTCAGTATTTTTTTTTCTTCTTTCTTTATTCAATTTTCGTTTTCATTTGTTAATCATTTTGTTATTTTGTTTTGTGTACCTGTTTGTAAATATTGTAAAATCCTAATAAAGTGTTATATAATATTAATAATAATCGTTAGACATTGTACAATATCCTACTTTGCATAAATCATTCATCTTATTCCCAGTCACCTTTGAAGCCTCCTGTTCACTGGTGCCAATATACCACTGATACAGAATGAGAACTCATAATTTTCTTTTGAACAGCTTTGGTAGAAGGAGTTGTAACAACGGGGGTATTATTGAAGGAGCTGTAACAACAGAGATCTTATCGTCCCTGAATCCAAGAGAGAAAGACAGGATAGAAGAATACCAGGGCTTAGGTCTAGGGCTATTTGCCCCTACACCTAAAGGCTGATTTCCAAAATAAATTTTATAAACAAAGGCATCAGTAGGCAATAGGCACAGGAGGTGGGCAAAATTCAGATGCCTCTGACATCCTTAGTTCTTCTTTTTCTCCGCTTTTACCCGTTTATTTCTGTGAATACAGCTACGTATTATATCTTTCAACTTCGAGTGTGTTGGCTAGTTGGGTTCACGATTTTTGGAATCCCCTGTAATCCCTAAATTTTCTATCTCGCTTTGATGCGCCTATTTTTACTTTCTATTACTTACTACAGTATAGCGAGCTATACTAGTAACTGCGTCCAATAAAGTTCTCGGAGCAGCTGGCATTTACATTTTGGCTGGCTTGGTGAATCCAAAGACTTTGGGTTACAAATTAACCCTCGAAGGGTACTCTGTGAATATTGCTCAGTACATATATTATAATAATATATGTATTGGGATTTTTTTTCCTTTTTTTTATATAAGTACTCTCGTCTCGGAACCATAGTTTGTAAAAATAATAATAATAATAAAATAAGAAAAAAAAAAAAAAAAAAAAAAAAAAAAAAAGCTAGTCTTTACAAAACAATTTCGGAAAATAAGTATAAGTATAGAATAGAATAGAATATACCCTGTTTATACTGCCAGAATGAGACTGAAAAGTCCCTTTACTCCCGCAGTCTAAACAAGGTCTAATGTATTTGGTACAAAATAGGTGTAGGTATGTTTTTATAAATTAAAACCTTGCTTATTATTATTATTATTATTTTTTTTTTTTAAAGAAAAGTATAGTGCTTTATTTAGACTGTCAGCTTTCGAAGCCAATGCTTTCGGAGCAACCTACATAGGTATTTATATTCATCTAAACCTATTGAAATAGAATTCGAATTTAATTAAAAATATGGAGAATGGTGCGGAGTTCACAGAACAAAAATTCAGCTTTAAAAACCTTGCATACACTTGACTTCACATGTCATAAAAGTTTACCTCCATATTCCATATATACCTATTTATATATATAATAATAAATAAAACAAGTAAGAGGGTAAAAAATACCTTCATAAATCTAGGAGGGAGGAAAAATCAGGTATCTAGCTACATAATAAGTATGTATCTACCATTACCTATACCTATTTATAACGGATGAAAACTCATCTGGGGCAAAAAGCCATAAAGTATTAAACAAATGGCCTTTATAAATAAAGTTGCTTTGAATTATAAGTTCCGCTTATAAGTTCAGCTTAGGGCTCTAATATGCCCCTGGACAGCGTTTAAAACAACCCCCCCCCGCATCGAACCCCGGGCCCCAATTACGAAAAGTCCTCTAGATAAAGAACTTTTGGTCAACGCACAATACATGCTTGTTCAAGAAGTTTGATTGAGGAAACTGGAACAAAGGAGGTCTTTTCACCCCAAAATCGAACAGAGCATTGGAAAGCATTGGAAAACCCCAGCTGGAAAAGTTCACCTCGGGTTTACCGTTATAGCCCGTTCACACTGAACGAATTGTTCTTCGTATGAATTTTTCTTCGTCCGAAGCTCCGAAGTTACAATTTTTCTTCGTTGGCAATGGGAACACAAATTCATTTTTAAACGCCCAAGAAAAAAAAATCCTAACGAAAATTTGTTTCGTGCAGTGTAAACGGGCTGCTGTACCAACCTCAGTGGTGTAGTGGTTACCTGGGTGGACTTCGGATCTGGAGGTTGGTGGTTCGAGTCCAAGTCAAGTCATAAAATTTAGCATAGTGCATTAAGCAGGGAACGACATTTGTGACAAGCATTTTAGCTTAACAGAATTCAAATTTCTTTTTTAAAAAAACGGGCTGTTAGATGGTTTCCCTTTGGAATCTTTCCTCACACCTCACTTGAAGGTAGCTTTTCAAGCTTCAAGGTACAACAGTAACAGGCTAAACAGTAAGTCCATTAAGCCCAAGAACATTGTCGACAGAAGCTAATGCAATAAGTTTCTTTTGTTGCCAGAGGGACAAATCATTCTGTCAACTCCCAGACTCAAACTTGTTACTGTTCCGCATCCAATAAGCAGTTGTTAAGACCTTTATAGTTAGAACTAGAACTGTCGAGTGTTCCTGAAGATAATACAATTTGCTCGTAAGAACTTTGAGAAGCATGAGGAATTAATTTACGGTAATGATAATGAAGTAATAAGAATTTTATCTCCAAGTAAAGACTTTATAAAGACCTTTTTAACTTTTAACATTTGACATGAAACCTACCTGTACGTAACATGGGCTTCAAGGCATTTTGAGGTTCGCCTCTCTTTTTTCTCTTTTTGTGTAAAGAATATTTCGAAGTGTATAAGAAGGAAAGAAAAATGCCTGAAAAAGTTACAATGAAAAAAAGAGAACACGAATAATTAGCATTGTCTTTACAAAGAACTTTCCGTGCTCTGTGCAACAGAGATGTATGTGTTTCCTCAACGTTTTGTTGGTTAGGTGAGGTGAGAAAACTTGTTCACAATTGGATCGTGTGGAATACCAGAGACGTTTTTGCTAGCGAAGGAAAGTTGAGAATTCTTTTGTTGCATCATTGGCAACTTTGGTCTCGATTACCTTCTTTACTTGTCCAAACAGGACTGAAAAGTCTCTTTTGCGTGAGACTCCCAAGACATCAAACAAGGTCTCCTTTATCTAGAGTCTAGACTACACTACTACACTGTCCTTCTGGTTGCATGACAAGATCTGAACTTTCCGTTCCTGACAACTTCAATCCTCTTCGCTCTGTCTCTGCCCTTTTGATATATGTCACAATTGGATGGCTAAAGGTAAAAACCAACGTTATGTTACAAAGAAATTAATGTATGAATAAACATACCAGATCAAAGGCAAAAGGGAGCTTTCGTTTGGAAGTGCTGCTTCAGAACCACAGGTACAAGAATCCGAATACCTAAAACGAACCTTCAGTGCCAGTCACAATTGGATGGCTAAAGGTAAAAACCAACGTTATGTTACAAAGAAATTAATGTATGAATAAACATACCAGATCAAAGGCAAAAGGAAGCTTTCGTTTGGAAGTGCTGCTTCAGAACCACAGGTACAAGAATCCGAATACCTAAAACGATCCTTCAGCTTTTGATATTAGTCCAAGAACAAAGCTACCTTTGCCACTTTTGGTTGTTTAATGAGTGTCCCTTTATCCACAGTGAGTAGGTAATAAACATACCAGATCAAAGGCAAAAGGAAGCTTTCGTTTGGAAGTGCTGCTTCAGAACCACAGGTACAAGAATCCGAATACCTAAAACAATCCTTCAGTGCCAGGCTTTTGATATTAGTCCAAGAACAAAGCTACCTTTGCCACTTTTGGTTATTTAATGAGTGTCCCTTTATCCACAGTGAGTAGGTATCTTGAAATTCAGAATTGAAACTCAATTTCAGAGTGCAAAATGTGCTGTCTCACAACCACAATTCTTCAGAACATTTTCTTCTCCTGTGTTTCTTTTATATTTTTTTACATCAAAAGATAAAAAACAATATCTCTCGTTTCTCCTAGGGCTAATTAATATAAGAATTACTTAATCATAATAGCAATAATGGAAACAACACCACAAAGGTCTTTTCGTTTCTGTGCGGGACTGATGTTACCTTCTTTTCTCTCCAACTATTGATCTTCCCTTGTCTCCCTCCTGATAAAACTAAACGGTGCAGTCTATGTAACCAATTGAAAGCGAAGCCTTATTAGTCTTATTGTTATTACTAACATAAATAGACAGATATAATAGAATGCAGGACTTTAGGGTACCTAAACTTAGTTTGATTAGATACTTTTTCATTGATGCCTAACTTATTCAAAGCACAGCACCAACCAAGTACTTCCAGACTCTCCAACTATTGATCTTCCCTTGTCTCCCTCCTGATAAAACTAAACGGTGCAGTCTATGTAACCAATTGAAAGCGAAGCCTTATTAATCTTATTGTTATTACTAACATAAATAGACAGATATATAATAATAGAATGCAGGACTTTAGGGTACCTAAACTTAGTTTGATTAGATACTTTTTTATTGATGCCTAACTTATTCAAAGCACAGCACCAAGTACTTCCAGATACAGTTTGATTAGATACTTTTTTATTGATGCCTAACTTATTCAAAGCACAGCACCAAGTACTTCCAGATACTACTTAGATGTCTTAGATAATAATAAAGCACAACATATTGAGTACATTCAAGAACACCAAGGCAGTTAAGCCCGAGACAATAAACAATGGATGGGATTAGAAGGAAAAAATATCAGAATAAACTTTTGACTTGAAGGCATCTGCGTGAACTGAGCCAACAACATTTCAAAACTCACGAGACATCAGGATAGCCCGCAGGAGTTTCCACTCTAAGATCACACAGGACTCTGGGGCCCAGAGTGGAACCTTGTGGAACTCCATCTAGATCTGAATTTCAGAGATAATAAATAATTAATTAATAAAGTACCTCTACAGGGTGGGGCTCGAAACTAGGACCACCGAATTATGAGTGCAGTGATCAAATTAGGTGAGGGAATATGACATTTTCATGTGGTTCTTGCTGTTGAGTCAAAGGTATGCCACAAATCCCCACTGCGCCTTATCAAAAAACACGTTGTTTATCTATTTAACTAGGTATTAGCATTCGTTAATCACAAAGTGCAATATCGTTCTTACCATGGTCACTAACCCGGCCAAAACTGAGGACTATGGAACCTTGTGGAACTCCATCTAGATCTGAATTTCAGAGATAATAAATAATTAATTAATAAAGTACCTCTACAGGGTGGGGCTCGAACCTAGGACCACCGAATTATGAGTACAGTGATCAAATTAGGTGAGGGAATATAACATTTTCATGTGGTTCTTGCTGTTAAGTCAAAGGCATGCCACAAGTCCCCACTGCGCCTTATCAAAAAACACGTTGTTTATCTCTTTAACTAGGTATTAGCATTCGTTAATCACTAAGTGCAATATCGTTCTTACCATGGTCGCTAGCCCGGCCAAAACTGAAGACTAATAGCTAACGCCAGCCACTCAAGCTCAGACCGTCTAACAGATGGCCTGAGTGGCGGAAGGCTTCTTACGTTACTCAGAGCTTGATTGGCTGGCATAATCTGGCATATTACCTTTGAGTAAGTATTGAATTTAGACGTGGCGTGGCGTAAGCTAAAGAACAAAACGTTGTCCTTTCAGCTGAAGGAACTTCCGGTTGAAGAAATTGGAGAGAAAATCCATGATTTAGGTATACCTACCTTTTTTCTACCTATAGAATTTAGTCCTGACATTGAGTCCAAATTGATTGACCCTGTAAGAATAAATTCATTATGTTATTATTTTCATATAGAATGCAACGTTAGACATTGTACAATATCCTACTTTGCATAAATCATTCATCTTATTCCCAGTCACCTTTGAAGCCTCCTGTTCACTGGTGCCAATATACCACTGATACAGAATGAGAACTCATAATTTTCTTTTGAACAGCTTTGGTAGAAGGAGTTGTAACAACGGGGGTATTATTGAAGGAGCTGTAACAACAGAGATCTTATCGTCCCTGAATCCAAGAGAGAAAGACAGGATAGAAGAATACCAGGGCTTAGGTCTAGGGCTATTTGCCCCTACACCTAAAGGTGTGTCCCTACACCTAAGAAAATCGATCTGGTCGGCAGCTTTTTCCACCACACACGTTCCTGTCTGAGCTTGAGTGGCCGGCATTTTCAATTCCAGTGAACTGTCTGCCTACACTCTACACTGCATTAATATGCTCAATCTACATGCTATCATGCATCTAACCCTAACCTTACCTAATCCTAATAGTCAATATATCCAATAGTCAATGCATCTAATCCTGTGTTCTGATAAATAGTAATCAATATAAACAATCGGAGTGAACTCTCTTGGAACCAGTCAATGGGTGAGGGCACTGCCGGAGGCATTTTCCACCACGAAGTACGTACCTATGTGATACAGGGCGTCTTCTTTTTGATGTTAAGCTAAATTTTGTCATTTGAGGGGTAACCCCATCAAATTTTAAGGCCAATGGGAGATTTGAAAGAGGAAACTGCAACTGCTAAGGTCTTATCGTCCCGAAATTGAAGAGAAAAGAAAGACAGGATAAGAGAAAGCCAGCCATTCCGAGAACGAAGTAACGAACACTATTCGCTTAGGATAAAATTCGCCCCGGGCGGGAATCACAGCCGCAGGACAGCGCTCACAAGGCAGACGCGCTACCAAAAAAGCCAACTAGGCTGGTTCTCAGCTATTTATTGATGAGTGGATGAGTGCATTGTGCTACTCTAAAGTCTCTAAATAGCCAGCAGCACGTACGTTCCATGATGTCCATTCCGCTTTGTAATAACCACGTTATGGTTTTCAATACCAACATGTGCCTTGTAAGCGCTAGCTCGCGCCTTCGATTCTGTCCTCCATCGTCTATTTCTGTCCACGATGGAAAGTTCGAAAGCTCTCAGAATCTCTTCACGTTTTGCTTGGAATACAAAAAAGAAAAAAAAGAGGGCAAAATTATTGAGTGAAGAGAAAGAAAAAAGGTCGGACTTTTTCATTAAGAGTTCAAAAAACTTTCTCCCATGTATAGGAGTGTTAATTACCCCCCACCGCCGGATCTTGAAGGGCTATACACCCTCCATCAGTGGCGGCATAATGGGTCAAAGTCGGACTGAAATTTTCGAAGCTTCAAACTCCCTTGGGTGCCAGCGCGAATGACCATGTAGTTCAGTGCTTCTCAAAGTTGTTGCCACCGCGGCACACTTTTCCAGAGTCCTATCTTTCCGCGGCACAGCTACTCACTATCAGGTAGACCTGAAAGGAGTGAGAGGTACACCAGATCAGGTCCGCCTGTCAGGTCTACCTGATAGTGAGTGACTGACCTTATCTACGCCACTGGTGTTTCCGACTTCTTTTTCTTTCCCACTTATCTTTTTCAAGGAGTGAGAGGTACACCAGATCAGGTCCGCCTGTCAGGTCTACCTGATAGTGAGTGACTGACCTTATCTACGCCACTGGTGTTTCCAACTTCTTTTTCTTTCCCACTTATCTTTTTTCACCATTCTTGCTCCCTTCTTTTTCGGACCTTTCTTTGAATACTTCCCCTTTTTTGATCAAATGTTCCTCTCATCAGAGCTCAGTATTTTTTTCCGTTCTCTAAACCCTGGAGAAGGGCCAAGTTCTGGATATCATTGAATGTCAGGAACCGCATCTTAAAAAGGATGACACCAAATCAGAGAAGACATGGTAATTCGAGATGGAGGGTTCTGGGACAAGAGGTTTGATAGAGGAAACTGTAACAGCGAAGATCTTATCATCCCGAATTTAAGAGAGAAGGAGTGCAGGATACGAGAAAGCGAGAGTTCGTTCCGAGAACGAACCATATCTCTTTAGGATAAAGTTCTCCCGAGAATCGAGCAACCTTCCTTTATTCCAGGATAACTAACGTGGCAAAAATGACATATCCATTTCCCATTTAAGAGGAAGCTTTAAGCTTGTCTGCTTCTCAACCCCACAGCGTACTTGAAAACAACTTAACAAGTGAGTCCATTGTAAATTGACAAGGTGATGGAGGGAAGGGAAAAGGAAGTTGATCTTTCAACGTGACACTTTTACAAAGGTCCATATGTTTTAAGAAGGTAATATAATGTTGAAAAGGGAAATAGAAAGGGCTCATTGAAGCATTTGATTGTTTTTCCGAGGAATTTGCGGACTAACCCTTTCAGAACCA
>NW_007378242.1:56986-106134 GCF_000475195.1 Diaphorina citri | reverse complement strand
GTCTGCCTACACTCTACACTGCATTAATATGCTCAATCTACATGCTATCATGCATCTAACCCTAACCTTACCTAATAGTCAATATATCCAATAGTCAATGCATCTAATCCTGTGTTCTGATAAATAGTAATCAATATAAACAATCGGAGTGAACTCTCTTGGAACCAGTCAATGGGTGAGGGCACTGCCGGAGGCATTTTCCACCACGAAGTACGTGCCTATGTGATACAGGGCGTCTTCTATTTGATGTTAAGCTAAATTTTGTCATTTGAGGGGTAACCCCATCAAATTTTAAGGCCAATGGGAGATTTGAAAGAGGAAACTGCAACTGCTAAGGTCTTATCGTCCCGAAATTGAAGAGAAAAGAAAGACAGGATAAGAGAAAGCCAGCCATTCCGAGAACGAACACTATTCGCTTAGGATAAAATTTGCCCCGGGCGGGAATCACAGCCGCAGGACAGCGCTCACAAGGCAGACGCGCTACCAAAAAAGCCAACTAGGCTGGTTCTCAGCTATTTATTGCACCTAGTGCAACTCGGAATAGCCAGCAGCACGCACGTTCCATGATGGACAACAGTCCATTCCGCTTTGTAATAACCACGTTATGGTTTTCAATACCAACATGTGCCTTGTAAGCGCTAGCTCGCGCCTTCGATTCTGTCCTCCATCGTCTATTTCTATCCACGATGGAAAGTTCGAAAGCTCTCAGAATCTCTTCACGTTTTCCTTGGAATACCTACAAAAAAGACCTTCGATTCTGTCCTCCATCGTCTATTTCTGTCCACGATGGAAAGTTCGAAAGCTCTCAGAATCTCTTCACGTTTTGCTTGGAATACAAAAAAGAAAAAAAAGAGGGCAAAATTATTGAGTGAAGAGAAAGAAAAAAGGTCGGACTTTTTCATTAAGAGTTCAAAAAACTTTCTCCCATGTATAGGAGTGTTAATTACCCCCCACCGCCGGATCTTGAAGAAAAAAGGTCGGACTTTTTCATTAAGAGTTCAAAAAACTTTCTCCCATGTATAGGAGTGTTAATTACCCCCCACCGCCGGATCTTGGAGGGCTATACACCCTCCATCAGTGGCGGCATAATGGGTCAAAGTCGGACTGAAATTTTCGAAGCTTCAAACTCCCTTGGGTGCCAGCGCGAATGACCATGTAGTTCAGTGCTTCTCAAAGTTGTTGCCACCGCGGCACACTTTTCCAGCCACCGCCGGATCTTGGAGGGCTATACACCCTCCATCAGTGGCGGCATAATGGGTCAAAGTCGGACTGAAATTTTCGAAGCTTCAAACACCCTTGGGTGCCAGCGCGAATGACCATGTAGTTCAGTGCTTCTCAAAGTTGTTGCCACCGCGGCACAATTTTCCAAAGTCCTATCTTTCCGCGGCACAGCTACTCACTATCAGGTAGACCTGAAAGGAGTGAGAGGTACACCAGATCAGGTCCGCCTGTCAGGTCTACCTGATAGTGAGTGACTGACCTTATCTACGCCACTGGTGTTTCCAACTTCTTTTTCTTTCCCACTTATCTTTTTTCACCATTCTTGCTCCCTTCTTTTTCGGACCTTTCTTTGAATACTTCCCCTTTTTTGATCAAATGTTCCTCTCATCAGAGCTCAGTATTTTTTTCCGCTCTCTAAACCCTGGAGAAGGGCCAAGTTCTGGATATCATTGAATGTCAGGAACTGCATCTTAAAAAGGATGACACCAAATCAGAGAAGACATGGTAATTCGAGATGGAGGGTTCTGGGACAAGAGGTTTGATAGAGGAAACTGTAACAGCGAAGATCTTATCATCCCGAATTTAAGAGAGAAGGAATGCAGTATACGAGAAAGCGAGAGTTCGTTCCGAGAACGGACCAGATCTCTTTAGGATAAAGTTTTCCCGAGAATCGAACCACCGACTTAGAACTTGAGAAGGCATACTACCTTCCAGGCTAAGCTGGCAAAAGGACATATTTAATTCTCATTTTAGAGGAAGCTTTAAGCTTGTCCTCTTCTTAACCCCACAGCGTACTTGAAAACAACTTAACAAGTGAACTTCCAGTGAACTGTCTGCCTACACTCTACACTGCATTAATATGCTCAATCTACATGCTATCATGCATCTAACCCTAACCTTACCTAATCACCTAAAGGTGTGTCCCTACACCTAAGAAAATCGATCTGGTCGGCAGCTTTTTCCACCACACACGTTCCTGTCTGAGCTTGAGTGGCAGGCATTTTCAGTTCCAGTGAACCGTCTGCCTACACTCTACACTGCATTAATATGCTCAATCTACATGCTATCATGCATCTAACCCTAACCTTAGCTTTTTCCGCCACACACGTTCCTGTCTGAGCTTGAGTGGCCGGCATTTTCAATTCCAGTGAACTGTCTGCCTACACTCTACACTGCATTAATATGCTCAATCTACATGCTATCATGCATCTAACCCTAACCTTACCTAATAGTCAATATATCCAATAGTCAATGCATCTAATCCTGTGTTCTGATAAATAGTAATCAATATAAACAATCGGAGTGAACTCTCTTGGAACCAGTCAATGGGTGAGGGCACTGCCGGAGGCATTTTCCACCACGAAGTACGTGCCTATGTGATACAGGGCGTCTTCTTTTTGATGTTAAGCTAAATTTTGTCATTTGATGGGTAACCCTATTAAATTTTAAGGCCAAAGGGAGGAGTCAATAATTATATCCAATAGTCAATGCATCTAATCCTGTGTTCTGATAAATAGTAATCAATATAAACAATCGGAGTGAACTCTCTTGGAACCAGTCAATGGGTGAGGGCACTGCCGGAGGCATTTTCCACCACGAAGTACGTGCCTATGTTACACAGGGCGTCTTTTTTTATGTTAAGCTAAATTTTGTCATTTGAGGGGTAACCCTATTAAATTTTAAGGCCAAACTCTCTTGGAACCAGTCAATGGGTGAGGGCACTGCCGGAGGCATTTTCCACCACGAAGTACGTGCCTATGTGATACAGGGCGTCTTCTATTTGATGTTAAGCTAAATTTTGTCATTTGAGGGGTAACCCCATCAAATTTTAAGGCCAATGGGAGATTTGAAAGAGGAAACTGCAACTGCTAAGGTCTTATCGTCCCGAAATTGAAGAGAAAAGAAAGACAGGATAAGAGAAAGCCAGCCATTCCGAGAACGAAGTAACGAACACTATTCGCTCAGGATAAAATTCGCCCCGGGCGGGAATCTTATCGTCCCGAAATTGAAGAGAAAAGAAAGACAGGATAAGAGAAAGCCAGCCATTCCGAGAACGAAGTAACGAACACTATTCGCTTAGGATAAAATTCGCCCCGGGCGGGAATCAAAGCCGCGGGCCAGCGCTCACAAGGCAGACGCGCTACCAAAAAAGCCAACTAGGCTGGTTCTCAGCTATTTATTGATGAGTGGATGAGTGCATTGTGCTACTCTAAAGTCTCTAAATAGCCAGCAGCACGTACGTTCCATGATGTCCATTCCGCTTTGTAATAACCACGTTATGGTTTTCAATACCAACATGTGCCTTGTAAGCGCTAGCTCGCGCCTTCGATTCTGTCCTCCATCGTCTATTTCTGTCCACGATGGAAAGTTCGAAAGCTCTCAGAATCTCTTCACGTTTTGCTTGGAATACCTACAAAAAAGAAAAAAAAAGAGGGCAAAATTATTGAGTGAATAGAAAGAAAAAAGGTCGGACTTTTTCATTAAGAGTTCAAAAAACTTTCTCCCATGTATAGGAGTGTTAATTACCCCCCACCGCCGGAGATATCGATATATTTGAGGGGCCGATATATCGATATATCGATTTATCGATATATTTGCAACTCATTTACATCCCTATATTATCGCAATAATCCAGCTCCCAATTACCTACCATGCTGGCACCGGTCGCTATGCGCATTTATATTACATAGCTACTCATTTTCCTCACGAGGCTGAGTGGGCCCCGTAACGGCCAGTCACGGAATCAATCATTTGCATGATACAAATTTCTTGACCCCGCCGGGAATCGAACCCGGGTCTCCCGCGTGCAAGGCGAGCGCAGTGACCACTACGCCATGGGAGCTGACCCTACTAATTTATATTTACCTTTTTTTCTAGTTAAGCGAGGTCTTTTTACTGAATTGTTAGTTGTATGTGTTATTCTTTAACCCATCAAATATACGAGACCTTGTTTAGACTGCTGGGGTAAAGGGACTTTTCAGTCCTATTCGGGCAGAATAAACAAGGTATATTCTATTCTATTCTAGAGTATTACAGAACCACCAATGTCAGGTGGCAATGGATTAACATCATGGCTGAACTTTTAAATGCCAACCACCTGTTTTATCTCTCTACCAGTCTCCCTATAGTATTATAAACTACATACCTGATATGTATACTCTGGCCGTTCGTTTAAGAAGAGACTTGTCAAGCCGCCGTTTTGCGGCCTTTATTTAGGGATATATTTTTGATCCTTATTCCTTACAGCCTCCGTCCTGAAAACGGGCCTGCTAATATGGGATTGAAAGTTTAAAAAAAAATAGCACCGGCTGGGGTTGGGGGCCTTTTTTTATAGAATTGGGTTGAATGTGATATTAAACGTTTGAACAACGCCAATATTGTTTCCCTGTGGAGCAGAGATGTGTAGTGAGTGAGTTAGAAAAAAGAAGTAGGTACTCTTTTTCAATAGACTCAATGAGTCAGAGCCTAAAACATGTAACTCAGTCTTCAATTTTACATTATACCCATTCACATCTAATCGCCTGTGAAATATTTGACCGTACTATGACCGGAGTGGGACCTGAACGGATAGCGGAAATCGACCTTGAAAGAGAACATCAAGAAGTCCTGTGTGAGAACAAAAGGTACTTGTGCAGAAGTCACATCCATGGAATATTGCTACCAAAGGAACTGGCACAAACGAGCAGTGACCAGTGTTATTATAGGGTTAGGTTAAATGCAAGAAGGAGTTTTCACAATTAGAGCAGTGATTAGTGTTATTAGAGGGTTATTAGGTTAAATACAAAAAGGAGCTTTTCTTTTCCACGGACGTGACTTCTGGATAATTACCGAACAAAATTTTCCGCCTCAGCTGAAGCAAGAATTTGAATGTATGAAAACTTCTCAAATCCCATCGTCTTGTCTAATTAAATCGAATTAAAGAAACTACCATGTTATCCTTGGAGAGCTGAAAATTAATTGACTGAAACTTCGGCCTTTGCTTCCAAGAGTTCCAAGACTGAAACCCCCTCTCAAACCAGAGGGCTATATCAGCACATAAAACCACATACGAAGAAAACAATTGAAAATTAGGAAAACCCCTGAGGAAATTACACGGCGAGTCTTGTTTTCCAGTTAGCAAACTACTTGAGATCCGAACGACCCTATTTGAGGTAATTTCCTAATTTTACATCTTTGAGAAACTCGGGGAGTTTTGATTTTTTATATAGTTTCGCAAAGTTTCCACCAGGGGGGGGGGAGGAAATTCTTTTTCTTTCCCACTTATCTTTTTTCACCATTCTTGCTCCCTTCTTTTTCGGACCTTTCTTTGAATACTTCCCCTTTTTTGAGCAAATGTTCCTCTCATCAGAGCTAGGTATTTTTTTCCGTTCTCTAAACCCTGGAGAAGGGCCAAGTTCTGGATATCATTGAATGTCAGAAACCGCATCTTAAAAAGGATGACACCAAATCAGAGAAGACATGGTAATTCGAGATGGAGGGTTCTGGGACAAGAGGTTTGATAGAGGAAACTGTAACAGCGAAGATCTTATCATCCCGAATTTAAGAGAGAAGGAGTGCAGGATACGAGAAAGCGAGAGTTCGTTCCGAGAACGAACCATATCTCTTTAGGATAAAGTTCTCCCGAGAATCGAGCAACCTTCCTTTATTCCAGGATAACTAACGTGGCAAAAATGACATATCCATTTCCCATTTAAGAGGAAGCTTTAAGCTTGTCTGCTTCTCAACCCCACAGCGTACTTGAAAACAACTTAACAAGTGAGTCCATTGTATATTGACAAGGTGATGGAGGGAAGGGAAAAGGAAGTTGATCTTTCAACGTGACACTTTTACAAAGGTCCATATGTTTTAAGAAGGTAATATAATGTTGAAAAGGGAAATAGAAAGGGCTCATTGAAGCATTTGATTGTTTTTCCGAGGAATTTGCGGGTTAACCCTTTCAGAACCACTCTTAACACTGTAGTAGAGTAGAGAATGTCATTCTCTCCTACCACCTACTAATTTAATAAAATAATATATGTTTTAAGAAGGTAATATAATGTTGAAAAGGGAAATAGAAAGGGCTCATTGAAGCATTTGATTGTTTTTCCGAGGAATTTGCGGACTAACCCTTTCAGAACCAACAGTGTCTCTTAACACTGTAGTAGAGTAGAGAATGTCATTCTCTACTAACCTACTAATTTACATTTACCTTTTTTTCTTTTTTCCGAGGAATTTGCGGACTAACCCTTTCAGAACCAACAGTGTCTCTTAACACTGTAGTAGAGTAGAGAATGTCATTCTCTACTACCACCACCTACTAATTTACATTTACCTTTTTTTCTAGTTGAGCAAGGTCTTTTACTGAATTGTTAGTTCTTTTACTGAATTCTTTAACCCATCAAATATACGAGACCTTGTTTAGACTGCTGGGGTAAAGGGACTTTTCAGTGCTATTCGGGCAGGATAAACAAGATATATTCTATTCTATTCTATTCTAGTGTATTACAGAACCACCAATGTCAGGTGGCAATGGATTAATATCATGGCTGAACTTTCAAATGCCAACCACCTGTTTTATCTCTCTACCAGTCTCCCTATAGTACCCCCACAATTATTACCAACAGAGGGCAGTGTTACACACCGGTGGAAATCATGCACTAAAATTGAACAATGTAACGTTGAGACTGTGTATTACAAACTTGACTGACAAATCACAAAATGTGGGCACTTGAACTTGGTTATGCCATCCAGAATGCCGGAGTAAAGGGATCTTTTAGTCTCATCTTGAGCAGCAGAAATGGGAAGCGTTCTTCTTTGGGTGTGAACAGGTTAACATTGAGTTGTACAGTCCAAGAACTCCAGGACTTTTCTTTTTCAACTCCTTCCCCTCCTCCTTAACCCTCTTCCTTCTCCTCTTCCTCCTCCTCCTCCTCTTAGCTCCTTCTTAGCCTCTTCCTCCTCCTCCTCTTCTTTCACCTCCGCCCCTCCACTAGCATCTTAGTCTCCTGTAGGATGATTGATTAGCTTTTCTCTTCACATGTTCCTATTCCTGCGATAGCATTTATAAGCTCAAATCTGGAGTGAGCATTTGAAAACGTTTCTAGAAGAGCTTGCTAGATTGTCAATAATCGATTCCTTCCGATAGATGCTCTCAAAATCGTGTGGAATACCAGAGACGTTTTTGCTAGCGAAGGAAAGTTGAGAATTCTTTTGTTGCATCATTGGCAACTTTGGTCTCGATTACTTTCTTTACCTGTCCAAACAGGACTGGAAAGTCTTTTTTGCGTGAGACTCCCAAGACACCAAACAAGGTCTCCTTTATTCAGACTACACTGTCCTTCTGGTTGCATGACAAGATCTGAACTTTCCGTTCCTGACAACTTCAATCCTCTTCGCTCTGTCTCTGCCCTTTTGATATATGGCAGAAATTCACCTACTAAATAATTTCGATCGATTGCTACCCTCTACCTCATCCTTTTGGGTTCAAATTTGGGAAAATGCAACCGAGAGGACAGCATTGCTCGAGAATTTCAAGTTGTTATCAATAGAGAAAGACTTGGGAGAAATGTGTTTTCTCTCGCCAATATGTTGTTGGAATACTAAATAGTTTCCATTCAATCGTGTTCTCGCCCAATGTGTTTTTCTTCTCCCAATGTGTTTTTCTTGTTCTTGTTCCTTTTCGAGCTCCTAAGGCCAGCAACTCACTATCAGGTAGACCGGAAGGGTACACCTGATCAGGTCTAACTGGAATACTAAATAGTTTCCATTCAATCGTGTTCTCGCCCAATGTGTTTTTCTTCTCCCAATGTGTTTTTCTTGTTCTTGTTCCTTTTCCAGCTCCTAAGGCCAGCAACTCACTATCAGGTAGACCTGACGGGTACACCTGATCAGGTCTACGACTGTGTGTTCTCATCAGGTAGACCTGACAGACGGACCTTTTCAGTCGTATCTTTCAGGTCTATCTGATAGAGTGTGTGTGCTCATCAGGGTGTCAGGTATACCTGATCAGGTGTACCCGTCAGGCCTACCTGATAGTGAGTGGCTGGCCTATGAGGAGTACAATTCCATAGGTAAGTACTTCTCATTTTTGTACCTTCAAAGGTGGGAGTAGTAGAGTATATTGTGTAGTTTTCCCTACACTTTTAATTCTTTAGATGCCACCATATGTGTGAGTCTGTTTGTGTTGACAACTTGATGGAAGAGATTTTCCACTACATTTACTCTCTCCACTTTTTTCCCTTCCCTTATGTATCTCTCTCTTTCTCTCTTTTGAGTGCTGTCTCTCTCTCTCTCTCTCTCCCTCTCTCTCTCTCTCTCTCTCTCTCTCTCTCTCTCTCTTTCTTCTTAGTCTTTCTCTTTCATAGAGCGAACTGTAACAACGGAGGACTTATCGTCCCGAAATCGAAGACACGAACGTTATCTGCTTAGCATAAAGTTAGCCCCCTTTAAGATAGTGACCTAGCGCTTACAAGACATGCCCTCTGCCCTTCAAACTAACTAGCCTGGCAATTGGGTACCTATATTTTAAATTCACTCAAATTCCTGTTCAATTCTAATATTCGTACAAGGGTGGGTTTCACCAACCTTCTTTTTAGCTCTTAACAGCCTGTTAGCTTGACAAATCCTGTTAAATAAAGCCCTGTTAAGACCGGACAAATCAAATGGAAGTTAACAGGCTGTTAGCTTAACAGGTCTTCTAGGGACTGAAAAACTATTGATGAAATCCAAAATGTTTTAACGATGAACACTATTCATTTCACGAGTCCCAGAAATCTGTCAAATCCGAATATGCCCATCGCGCCCCGCCGCTCCGTGTTTTCAATGATGTTTACATTAGGGGGCGCCAGAGCGGCATGTCTCTATATTCATCTATCAAACTACCGAAAATCGAGCCCCCAGGGCCCTTCATAGCCTAGCCGGGGCCGGAGGCCTACTCCGACAATTGGCCCCTCCTCGGGACAATTTTTTACAAAAAAAAAAAAAAAAATCAAATCATAAATAATGATCAAAAATCAAACTTTGTGGTATAGCAGAAAGCTTCGTCACAACTTTAGTGGATAGCACAGCATTACTCAGTGCCTCCTTGACTGTTAATTCTCATGTACTCGTCAGTCTTTTTACACTGGTAATGTTGTCGCTGGACGCTACTCAATTAAAGTAGCTATTAAATTATCTTAATGAGTTTGAGTGCATCCCGAAGTCCAAGCACACTAAGCACAAAGCCGAAAAAACTTCGGCGCGGCGTGCAAGCCTAGTGTGAGAACTACTTGGCCACGGAGGTTGCTACAATTTTTTACAAACTAAAATACTGGGTCGATTTTTATTTTCCTAAAAAAAAGTCGGGTTCTGTGCCCTCTTGAGAAGTTGGGGCTCGGGCCCCATTGAGACCGTATGAGTCCCCAAATTATCTTAATGAGTTTGAGTGCATCCCGAAGTCCAAGCACACTAAGCACAAAGCCGAAAAAACTTCGGCGCGGCGTGCAAGCCTATATAGTGTGATAACTACTTGGCCACGGAGGTTGCTACAATTTTTTACAAACTAAAATACTGGGTCGATTTTTATTTTCCTAAAAAAAGCCGGGTTCTGTGCCCTCTTGAGAAGTTGGGGATCGGGCCCCATTGAGACCGTATGAGCCCCTCTGTGGACGGCCCTATGAACACGTCATCCCACTATACTTACAATCTATATGGATTGTGTAAAAAGAATTTAATTATTCTTTGGCTGTCAGATCAAATAATTGTGCCATGTACAGTGTCTTGTCATAATGTACCTTACTCGTCATAGATATCGATTCACCAGAGGCGGATAAACCTTTTTTTCCCAAGAGGTTCGATAGAGGGAACTGTAACTGCTAGGGTCTTATCAGCCGCAGGACAGCGCTCACAAGGCAGACGCGCTACCAAAAAAGCCAACTAGGCTGGTTCTCAGCTATTTATTGATGAGTGGATGAGTGCATTGTGCTACTCTAAAGTCTCTAAATAGCCAGCAGCACGTACGTTCCATGATGTCCATTCCGCTTTGTAATAACCACGTTATGGTTTTCAATACCAACATGTGCGTCCCGAAATCGAAGAGAGAAGGAAGACAAGATAGGAGAAAGCCAGCCCTTCCGGGAACAAACCTTATACGTGTAGGATAAAATCCGCCTCTGGCGGGAATCGAACCCGTGACATAGCGCTTACAAGGCAGACACGCTAGCAACCAGGCTCGCATGTCCACCTAATATCAAGCTGAAAACCAGTGACAAATCAACCGAAGGGGAGAATACCGATACTTAGCTCATGTACATCATTCGCCACTGCTGAGTACATCCTTCGATTCTGTCCTCCATCGTCTATTTCTGTCCACGATGGAAAGTTCGAAAGCTCTCAGAATCTCTTCACGTTTTGCTTGGAATACCTACAAAAAAGATAAAATCCGCCTCTGGCGGGAATCGAACCCGTGACATAGCGCTTACAAGGCAGACACGCTAGCAACCAGGCTCGCATGTCCACCTAAAATCAAGCTGAAAACCAGTGACAAATCTACCGAAGGGGAGATTACCGATACTTAGCTGATGTACATTATTCGCCACTGCTGAGACAAATCAACCGAAGGGGAGAATACCGATACTTAGCTCATGTACATCATTCGCCACTGCTGAGTACATTAGTAGCTTCAGTGCCATATGGCCCCCTGACTCAGACGAACAAATAGTTTTAATCTCAGAAGTCGCCCCCCCCCCCCTGTCTTCTGATGAAACTTCACTCGTTTGATTAATTTCATATTATTCATGGATCTTGAAATGGCATTCAGCCGCTGCTAAGGTCTTCTGAGGTTCTAGTCAAAATTGTCACTTTTATGGTAGAAACACACTACCATCACGTCACGTGAAGTCATGGGGAGTGAGAATGATGTAGTTCAAAGTTTTATAATAATAATATACTCTTGAGTGGAAGGTAACCACTAGGCGAGGTTAACGCCGGAGGCGTTTTCTACCACCTAACCCGTAAGATTGTAGGTAATTTTGTTCAGGATAGCCACACTACTATCACGTCACGTCACGTCACGTCACGTGAAGTGACGATAGTATCAAAGTTTTATAATAATAATATACTCTTGAGTGGAAGGTAACCACTAGGCGAGGTTAACGCCGGAGGCGTTTTCTACCACCTAACCCATAAGATTGTAAGTAATTTTGTTCAGGATAGCCACACTATTATCACGTCACGTCATGTCAAGTGACGATAGTGTTTCTACCTTTACTGAAGTTCATCATCTATTGGTGGGCAAAACCAATGTGACTAAAAACGTTAATAGTTAAACAATGACGTTAAACCTCCTATCAAGCATTGCTAACTTACTGAATGGTGTTTAACTGCTAAGGTCTTATCGTCCCGAAGGCGAAGGAAGACAGGATAGGAGAAAGTCGGCCGTTCCGAGAACGAACCTTATCCCTTCGGGATATAATCCGTCCCAAAAAGTCTAGCGCTTACAAGGCAGACGCTCTAATGTCGTTTCCAGCTTAACCACCAACCTCCACTTTCAAAGTCCACCGTGTTAACCACCACAACATTGAGGTTGGTTCATTTGGACATAGGACCAAGATAGGAGATAAGGAATCTGCTCAATCTGCTATGAAAAGTATGTATGTGGTTAAACCTCCTATCAAGCATTGCTAACTTACTGAATGGTGTTTAACTGCTAAGGTCTTATCGTCCCGAAGGCGAAGGAAGACAGGATGGGAGAAAGTCGGCCGTTCCGAGAACGAACCTTATCCGTTCGGGATATAATGCGTCCTAAAAAGTCTAGCGCTTACAAGGCAGACGCTCTAATGTCGTTTCCAGCTTAACCACCAACCTCCAAATTCCACGGTTCACCATGCTAACCACCACACCATTGAAGGTTGGTCTATTTGGACATAGTACCAAGATAGGAGATAAGGAATCTGCTCAATCTGCTATGAAAAGTAGGTATGTGATCCGTTTTCTCCTACTTGCGTTAAAAAAAGGGCCAAGGGGTGGATTAAATATGAGACAATTTGTATTCATACTGATCATCCCTCTTCTCTACGACTCTTCTTCTTCTTTCTTCTTCTTCTTCTTTCTATACTCTTGATTCCTTCTCTCCCTTCTCCTTTCTTATCTTCTCTTCCTCTCTACCCCTGATTCGTCCCCCCTCCTCCATCTGCCTGTCGCGTATAATATCTCTAGTAGCGCGGTCAAACTTTCTTGACTTGGCGGGGCGGAGCGCTACCGCGCTCCCTAATATTTCTACTTGCGTTAAAAAAAGGGCCAAGGGGTGGATTAAATATGAGACAATTTGTATTCATACTGATCATCCCTCTTCTCTACGACTCTTTATTCTTTCTATACTCTTGATTCCTTCTCTCCCTTCTCCTTTCTTCTCTTCCTCTCTTCCTTTCTACCCCTGATTCGTCCTCTCTTCTCCATCTGCGCTGACGACTTTGAAGTCAAATTTTCATAGCTTTCCACCGTGAAGAAATATTATCTCAAATAATAAACGATCGTTCTTCTTTTTCGGCAGGTCTGAGATGAGACAGTTTTTCCAGTAATATTTTCACCCCCGGGGTATGGCATTAATAACCCTGGGGATTCCACTGTGAAATTCAAACGTGTTGTAAAAAAAAGTGAAAAAAATATTATCGAGGTGTGCATGGGGTTAGAACAGGGGCCTTGGATAGGAAGAGATTTTGGGAGGCAGAAATAAAAGAAATGTCAGGTCGACGAACTTACCAATTTGTAGAGTCGAATCATTTGATTCCTGATAATGATAACTCCTATTTGTATTTGGAAAATCACCTAGTTGACTGGTCGTAAGTCTAGCTGATGGTGGGATTCGAACCCGGGACCTTCTGCATGGCAAGCAAGCGCGTTACCACTGGACCAACCGTGCCCCCAAACACCGACAAGTAGGATGAGGGGATTTGGTAAACAGGTAACTATGTGTTAGCCTGGTGTGGCCGATTCTCAATCTTGTTAGTACTACTGAGGCGACTGGTCGTAAGTCTAGCTAAGTACCAAATGCAAGGTTTTCAGGAGAGGCAAAAGTCCGTTCCAAGTCCCATACATCACTGTGTGAATTACTAGCTTTTTGGAAATGGACACCTTAAAGAGGTCGTTCTTTAACTAGAATAAGAGCCGTTCTTTTTAACAGCACTGTAAACTACATACCTGATATGTATACTCTGGCCGTTCGTTTAAGAAGAGACTTGTCAAGCCGCCGTTTTGCGGCCTTTATTTAGGGATAGATATATTTTTGATCCTTATTCCTTACAGCCAAAAACGGGCCTGCTAATATGGGATTGAAAGTTTAAAAAAAATTAGCACCGGCTGGGGTTGGGGGCCTTTTTTTATAGAATTGGGTTGAATGTGATATTAAACGTTTGAACAACGCCAATACTGTTTCCCTGTGGAGCAGAGATGTGTGAGAGGGCAGTGTTACACACCGGTGGAAATCATGCACTAAAATTGAACAATGTAACGTTGAGACTGTGTATTACAAACTTGACTGACAAATCACAAAATGTGGGCACTTGAACTTGGTTATGCCATCCAGAATGCCGGAGTAAAGGGATCTTTTAGTCTCATCTTGAGCAGCAGAAATGGGAAGCGTTCTTCTTTGGGTGTGAACAGGTTAACATTGAATTGTACAGTCCAAGAACTCCAGGACTTTTCTTTTTCAACTCCTTCCCCTCCTCCTTAACCCTCTTCCTTCTCCTCCTCCTCCTTAACCCTCTTCCTTCTCCTCCTCCTTAACCCTCTTCCTTCTCCTCTTCCTCCTCCTCCTCTTCTTAGCTCCTTCTTAGCCTCTTCCTCCTCCTCCCCCTCCTCTTCTTTCACCTCCGCCCCTCCACTAGCGTCTTAGTCTCCTGTAGGATGATTGATTAGCTTTTCTCTTCACATGTTCCCATTCCTGCGATAACGAATGCCGGAGTAAAGGGATCTTTTAGTCTCATCTTGAGCAGCAGAAATGGGAAGCGTTCTTCTTTGGGTGTGAACAGGTTAACATTGAGTTGTACAGTCCAAGAACTCCAGGACTTTTCTTTTTCAACTCCTTCCCCTCCTCCTTAACCCTCTTCCTTCTCCTCTTCCTCCTCCTCCTCCTCTTAGCTCCTTCTTAGCCTCTTCCTCCTCCTCCTCTTCTTTCACCTCCGCCCCTCCACTAGCATCTTAGTCTCCTGTAGGATGATTGATTAGCTTTTCTCTTCACATGTTCCTATTCCTGCGATAGCATTTATAAGCTCAAATCTGGAGTGAGCATTTGAAAACGTTTCTAGAAGAGCTTGCTAGATTGTCAATAATCGATTCCTTCCGATAGATGCTCTCAAAATCGTGTGGAATACCAGAGACGTTTTTGCTAGCGAAGGAAAGTTGAGAATTCTTTTGTTGCATCATTGGCAACTTTGGTCTCGATTACTTTCTTTACCTGTCCAAACAGGACTGGAAAGTCTTTTTTGCGTGAGACTCCCAAGACACCAAACAAGGTCTCCTTTATTCAGGGGGGGGAGGAATGTCAGATGCTGAGGTCAATCTTGTTATTTTGGGAACAAGTTTCCATTCAAATAAGTTTTCCCTGAAGTCATCATCGTCAGTCCCGGAAAGTTTTCAAGGTCAGGATCACACTGTGCGGGTCGGGAAAGTTTAAATGTCTCTGCAATGAAAAAGGTAATAAGGTATTAATTTGTTTTAACCTTAAGAAAAGCTTTTACAAATCTTTTTTTTGTAGCCCTCCGAATTTCAAGCCCTTATGTTCAGCCTCTGAACTGCTAGGGCTGTGATTATAGCTAATGGCGATATAGCACGTTGAATTCTCCAGTTCCCATTGTGCCACCGAAATTGAGCAACTTTTCTCGTGATTAGTACCTACCCGGCCGGATCTGTAATGATTTTGGCAATCGCTTGATGCTGACTTTTCCCGGGATCACTCATTAAAAGGGAGAGTAAAATCACCGTCATTCTAGATCTTAGGAAGTTAGCAGGAATACATTTAAAAAGTTAAAAGATAAAATAGAGTAATTGGATGATGAAGTACCTAATTTAGTTTTCGAGAGCCAAACTCGTTTTGTGATCGTGTGTATACGCCCTCACTCAAAGTTGACTCTTCCAAGGAAGATGTTTTCAAAGTTCGCCCTACTGAAAATGAAAGGAGGGAGGGAGGGAGGAGGATGAAGGAAAGAACGCAGGTGGAACTTTTAATATGTGTCGCGTCGTGATATGTCTTGCAGGTGATGAGGAGAAGGAGAAGAAGGAAGGAGGAGGAGAAGGAGAAGAATGAAGAAGTCGAGAAGGGGCCGTAGGAGGAGGAGCAGGAGAATAGGTAGGTGGACAAGAAGAGGGGGAGGAGGAGCTGTGGGAGCATGAGGAGGAGGAAGAAAAAGGAGGAGGAGAGAAGAAGAAGGAGAAGGACGCATAGACGGGGGAGAAGAAGGGGGATAATCCGGTGGAATAGGAGACGCAAGAGGTGGAGGGAGAGAAGGAGGATAAGGAAGAAGTTGAAGGAAAGAGGAATTATTAGGAAAAGGAGAAGTAGAGAAATAAAAAAGACGAGGAAAAGGAGGGAAAAGCGAAGGAGGATTAGGAAGGCGAAGGAAAGAGGAGAGAAGGAAGAGGAAGGAGGAGAAGTTTATGCCCTAAAGGCATAATAACGCCATAACGTGTAGACTTTGTATTGTAGACGTACAGAAACTACGTAAGAAATTTTTCTCCAAACATAGTTTGAATGTTTGTAGGAGTTTGTGGAAACTTTCACCTTGTTTGAGATTACAATGTGGTGAAACTGTCCATTTGTTTGTAAAATTTGATTATCCATTTTAACCTCTTGTGTGGGGGGGAGGAATGTCAGATGCTGAGGTCAATCTTGTTATTTTGGGAACAAGTTTCCATTCAAATAAGTTTTCCCTGAAATCATCATCATCAGCCCAGGAATCCAGGAAAGTTTTTAAGGCCAGGATCACACTGTGCGGGACGGGAAACGAAAATATTTGATAAAACTTTAAGCAAATCGTTTTCCCTTCTTTGCCTTTTCTCGAGTTCAAATGGGGTCGGCGTTTTTCATCAGCCTCTCAATCAGCCCTAGCTACTAAAAGCTATAGGGTTGTTCCTTTGGGCTGACATTTGGTCTTGGCTACAAAAATTTCACGAGTGGATGCCCTTCGCACTCAACCGTTCCTATTTCTTTAGCTAGCTGCTAGGCTAGAGCGATTTCAAAATGATACTACGAAATTTTTATGTAGCTTCTGCAGCTCAAACCAGGGGCAACCCCCTGCATCTGACATGGTTTTTGAGCATGCTATAACTTACGTTGACGTGACTTGAAAATGATATTTAGGTATTTTGTTTTTGAGGAGACATGGTTTGTGATCGTGTGTACTCGCCCTCGCTCAAAGTTGACTCTTCCAAGGAAGATGTTTTCAAAGTTCGCCCTACTGAAAATGAAAGGAGGGAGGAGGAGGAGGGGACGAACGCAGGTGGAACTTTTAATATGTGTCGCGTCGTGATATGTCTTGCAGGTGATGAGGAGAAGGAGAAGAAGGAAGGAGGAGGAGGAGAAGAAGAAGAAGGAAGAGAAGAGGGGTTGGAAGAGAATAATATTATGAAGAGAAGAATGAATAAAGCGAGAAGGGGCCGTAGGAGGAGGAGGAGGAGGAGTAGGAGAATAGGTAGGTGGACAAGAAGAGGGGGAGGAGGATCTGTGGGAGAATGAGGAGGAGGAAGATGAAGAGGTAAAGAAGAAGAAGAAGGAGGAGAAGGACGCATAGACGGGGGGAGAAGAAGGGGGATAATCAGGTGGAATAGGAGACGCAAGAGGTGGAGGGAGAGGAGGAGGATAAGGAAGAAGTTGAAGGAAAGAAGAATTATTAGGAAAAGGAGAAGTAGAGAAATAAAAAACACGAGGAAAAGGAGGGAAAAGCAAAGGAGGATTAGGAAGGCGAAGGAAAGAGGAGAGAAGGAAGAAGAAGGAGGAGAAGATTATGTCCTAAAGGCATAATAACGTGTAGCATATTGTATTGTAGACGTACAGAAACTATGTAAGAAATTTTTCTCCAAACATAGTTTGAATGTTTGTAGGAGTTTTGGCAAACTTTCACCTTGTTTGAAATTTCAATGTGGTGAAACTGTCCATTTGTTTGTAAAATTTGATTATCCATTTTAACCTCTTGTGCCTTTGATACACAAACATGCCTTTAAGACACAAAGCCTTCAAGAAATTGGACAGGATTAAACAGAAAGGACCATCCATAAGGAGAATTACCTTATGGCTGGTTATTTTCTGCTTATTGCTCTCCAATTCACCAACTGATGTTTTTTGATGACCAATGCTGTCCAGTTCAGCTTCTGTTGTGGTGTCTAGCTTTCTAGACCAGTAGGTTATTGAAAATGTACCTCTCAGTAGAAAGAAGAAACTCAAAGAGGAACAAATAGGTAGACAAAACTTTTTCAATTATTAGAAGGGTGGCTTTCCTTTTTCAATAAAGCTCTAAATTGGTGGTTTATTTTTTTTATTTCCTACAAGTAAAAAAAATAAAAGCCCTTCTGTAATTCATCTTGATGTCTCAAATGAGTCTCCCCTTCCCTTGTAAATAGGATTTTTTTCGTATTTTTATCTGTTAAAGACTTTACTTTCCTCCAACCACTTCTTTTTTGTGAAATCCCTCAGAACATCTTGTTGAAAAAAAAAAATCATGACTTTCTTTTCCCAGCTTTCTCTTGTCAGTGCCTAATTTTCTCTTTCGCCTCTCTTGTCTTTTCTCAAATGTTGTAATCAACAACTTCACTCGAGACTGGGCTGGGAATTCTCTTTTTATTGCTTCCTTTTAATGGCCTGTAGGAACACACACTTTGAGTTTCCCCATTCCTAAAAATAATAATAATAAAAAATAATAATAATAAAAAAATATCCGCTCTTTAGGAACTTTGCTTTAGAATTTTAGAACAACAGATTAGTTGGTAGGTACAAAAAAAAAAGTGGTGGTGGTGGTGGTGGTAATGCTAGTGGTCTTTCAGTCGGTTATTTGCTGAATAAATTTCAGAGATCTTTTTGACTCCCGTTTTCATGGAAGGTGAACTGTAACGAGAGGTTTGATTGGGGGAACTGTAACCACGGAGGCACGGAGGTAATATCATCCCAAAATCGAAGAGAGGAGATTATAGGATAGGAAAAAGCCAGCCTCTCCGACCTTATCTGTATAATGGAATCCGCCAACAGGCAGGAATCGAACCCTCGATTTTACAGCTTACAAGACAGGTAAGCTACCTCTCCAACTAACTAGGCTGTTGTCAAATGTCAAGGAACTTGACCACTACGCTACTAACTAGTAACTATTAGGCTGAAATTATAACATAAGAATTCTCAAAACCTACATGTTTCACTGGTAACAATTGAATGGACTGTCATCGAAATTAATATCAACAAAGGTCTCTGGACAAAAGACATTTGGTCGATACACGAAGACTTGATGGTCAAAGAATTCATTAGACCTGGAGGCGATAGAGGGGAAGTGAAGACTTAGAAGGGAGAGAGGGGAGGGTAATTTCATTGTAATTGGAAACATGTGAACTTGGCCAGATGTGGCGAGGATAAATTAGAGGATAGAAACGTGGCCCACCTTAGGAGACAGGCTAGATTTCAGACTGACTTTTGGGACACCTGATGTTCCGATTTTAGGAAGTCCTTTAGGTGAAGTCTTCTTCTGAAAGAGGAGATGGAAACTTGGAACGATTTGGATATTCCATGCTCTTCCTGTTCATCTGATGAGGGACATACTACGGAATGGGCATGCTACGACACAGACATATAGAGCCCAAAACGTACTAGTGGCAGATGTTTCATTGTTTGGAAATGAAAAAAAAAACGGCAGTGAAACCTCCGTCTTGGAGAGAGAAAAAGTGCTAATCATGAATGTTTGTCACACATAACATCGTCTTACCCCGATTGGTACATACCTACCAAACTTACAACTCACTAAATTTTATGTCTTGACGTGGAATATAACCACCAACCTTCATTTATCCGCAATCACTGCACAGCCTACGAGTTTGGCTAAAAAATAAAGCGGGGTGAATTGAAGACAAAATCTTACCTTCTATCGGAAGCTTCTCTCGGACTTTGTTCCAAATCTCTTCTCCAAAGTTTTCAATCTCGTTTCGAACTGCTGACCATGGCGGGGAAACTAATTTGCCAACAGCACTTGGAACGACCAACTTGCATGATAATAATCTCCCTCACTGGAACACATAAAATGGACAAAGTTCGGTCAGAAATAAAATAAATAAGGTTTCAAAGCGGAAAAGAAAAAGTAGAAGTTGGAGCCTATAGCGGATTTTCCCCTTCACAGTTAATTAAATCATTTATTAAAGCTTTGTGTAATGATTATGACTTGTATTGTGTCTGAAGGATAGATAAATAGTATAAATATATACTTCCTGTGTACTTAGTGGCGTAGTGTGTTATGTATGGCGTGTATGGCGGCCATACAACTCAAAAGTTCACTCTTTCTAGTGCCCATAAATATTAATGGCATGTACTGTGATGGGACTTGGTAGACCTGTGCATGAGCGCTACACGCCCTACACTTGAATTTAGACCACGCTAGCACGCTACGCCACTGTGTGTACTTAACTGTAGGTACCTATGTACCTACCTATCTATCTCTATCTCTACAGTTTTGACTAATTTGAGTAGTATAATGGCAAGTTAATGAGTGGCAACCTAATGATGGGCAAAATCTGAAAAGATATAATGTAGCTGTGGAGCATAGTGAAAAAGAACCCCGATTTACACAACAAGTCACAGGAATGTTACCTTAATACCTATACGTAGGCCAGTTAGGTCGCGGATTAACGTCCGGGGCGAACTGATGTATCCTAAAAAAGCCATTAAGATTGACAAAACCATAAGGATAGTGAAACTAGTGAAATTGAGGTACATAACAATGAGAAACGTATAGATAATAATTATCAGAAGTCTCCTTACAGAAGCAATTGAGATTGAGCCCAATATTTCCTTTTTGTGTTGAACATTTTTCGTCGAAATTCACCCATCAAATCTGACAAACCATTCGAGAGTTATTTCGAAACAAACGAAATGAAAAATCGTCTAGTCAAAACTTGGAAGCCAGTCTAGTTAGCTTAGTTGGTAGTTTTCCCGATTTTGAAAATTTGGACCGATTGCAATACTTTCATTACTAGTATAGCTCCGCTATACTGTAGTAATAGAAAGTAAAAACTGACTGTCCCCAAAGTACTTTGGCAAACCTTATTTTCTTATCAAGTCTTGGCATCTCCTCAAGCTAAGGGCTCTCAGCCAAGTCTTAGGGCTCTTTCATAGTGCTCTTTCATAGTGGTTTGTCGGTGTCAAGGCGACACTACAAAACCATTGTTCTTTTATGAGTACCTAGTTCGCTACCTTTTCATTCTTCATTGCTATTTGATTGTAAAATGAAAAACTGTTTTCAGTTAGTATTGGAAAACAGTGAAAACATCTGTCGGTCTATCAATTCTACCCAAGCTAATCTATACTTTTACTAATGTAATTTTATACAGTAAAAGGGTGAAAAACAACACGCGTTTCCCCCCCCCCATTCCTGTTTGTAGGATAGGGGAATAGCATCTTGTATTTTGAAGGGGTTGGTTGACATTTAGGAAATCACTTATCACAAATACCTACCTACACTTTCCTTGAGTTTCGAGTATTTTAAAATGAAACCTACAAGAAAAAGATACCTCAAGGAGAGAGAGAGAGAGAGAGTTTTAAGTATTTTAAGTGGGTGAAAAAAGAAATTCGGCCAGCCTACTTAGCTTAGTTGGTAGTGCGTCTGCCTTGTAAGCGCTAGGCCACGGGTTCGATTCCCTCCCGGGGCGGATTTTATCATCCTACCAACTAAGCTGATGGGATAATGTTCGTTCTCGGAACGGCTGGCTTTTTCCTATCCTGTCTTCCTTCTCTCTTCGATTTCGGGACGATAAGACCATAGCAGTTACAGTTCCCTCTGTCAAACCTCTTATGTCTTCCTTCTCTCTTCGATTTCGGGACGATAAGACCATAGCAGTTACAGTTCCCTCTGTCAAACCTCTTAAAAAAAAAAGAAAAAAGAAATTCGAGTAACATGTCTACTGCAGTCTGAATGCTGAATATCACATGGCCAAAGTTCACGTGAATTTAACCACTAGGTGTTTCTTTAGTCTTTACTGTTCTCAGCGAGCCTATAGTTAGCTTGGTTGGTAGCGCGTCTACCTTTTAAGTGCTAAGTCACGGATTCGATTCCCGCCCGAGGCGGATTTTGTCCTGAACGGATAAAGTTCGTTCTCTGAAGAGCTGGCTTTCTCCTATATCTTGTTTTCTTTCTCTCTTCGATTTCGGGACGATAAGACCTTAGCAGTTACAGTTCCCTGTATGAAACCACTTAAAAAAAAAAAAAAAAAAAAAAAAAAATGTTTTAAAAAAAATCCTGTAGGAAAGACCAATAACAAATATATTCCTCTTAAAGTGACCAGACTGTTTTCACCGAAAGGTGACGAGTTCTCGTTTAAAAAATGAAAAGTATTCATCTTTCCTTGGACGCAGTGTAGTCATTTGCAAACGAATTCTAGTATTTTGGTTTGAAACCGATGTTTTTACCATGATTTTTTTATTATTTTATGTATTTTTATTTGCTCATTTTGGTGAAATGGAAAATTATCATACAAAAAAAAGACCTTAAACTTAAGTCCATACAGTTGTGTAACACCCTATACCCTATATGAAGTCCCTGTAACCGAGTAGTCAACTCTTTAATCCGAAATTTGCGGGTTTAAATCCCAACCAACTGAATCGGTTTTTGTGTTCCACCGTCTTTTTTATGGTTACAGATGTGGTTTATAAGAAAATTCTGTTCTAAATTTAACTTAGATTAGACAATTTACCATTTGGGTTGGAACAACCATCCGAGGAACACTTTGCAATTTTTTGTTCTTACATATTATATTCATGTTCAAATGGGGTTCGATAGTTACATATATGTATTATAAAATGGGGTTTGTCTTTTTACCCATTTGCTTTTTACGTGTTTTTTTTTTTTTTTTTTTTTTTTTTTTTTTTTTTTTGGTGGGGTTTTTTTTTTTTTAATTTTTTTTTTTTTTTTTATATATTTTTTTATTTTTTTTTTTTTTTTTTTTTTTTTTTACCATAACCCTGAATAGCTTGTCCGATTTTGGCGAAATTTGTCGAAAATGTTAAAAAAAAAAGTTCTTCATTAAAATTTGGGACCAATTTTATTGGATTTTCTGTGGGGCCCCTAGATAAAGTTCACCCTGGGCAGAAATCAAACCGCACCCTGACTCTAACAAGGCAGGTGTGCTACTTTCAACCGGACTAGGCTGATCCTACCGTGAGTACTAATACTTATATTAGCTACATGTTAACTTCTGTTAGGGGTGTAAGAGTACAAAAATAATTGTGGGAAAAAAACGGGTTGACAAACTGCTGGTGTAGTTTTTTGAAAGCGTCCCAGTTACATATCGAACGCGGGTAATCAATAATGTTTACATGGAAGTACAAATAATATATCTTTCCCGTGCTCGATGTGCTGGCAATGTAAACAAACAAGTATGACACTAAACAGAAGTTGGTCATAAACACCCATCGCATTGTTTACATGACGGGCCACGGGTGTAAAGTTAGCATTGAAATAGACAGTCGACTAATATCGGTGGCACCTCGAAGATTTGACCCGTGTTGGAGTAATTAGCCGGTAATTGTTGGATATAATCGGTGTTTTAGTGAACTGTAGGGAAAAGAGACTCCCATCATATTCATTGGAACACATCACAAGCTTTCAGGCACATTCCATTTGTCAAGGGTCTAGGTTTACCTTGTCGTTGGGTCACCCATCTGGATACTAACCACGCGAAACGTTGCTTCGGTGATCCATTGGGAATTGGTGCATTCAACATGCTATCGCCGCGCCACTAGATCTGTTTGTGATTTTCGAGTCAGCTTGCAGCCACCCAAATTCGGAAAACACTTGTTACAAGTTGCTACCATCTGGAAAAACCTCATTCCAATGGCGGGGTGGAAAATCATTAACAATTCAGTTGTTTCCTAATGTAACTGCTAGAAAAAAAAATAGGGAACGCATTTTTCTTCCATTAGAAACAACCAGGATGATTTTCACTTTTCAATCACTCGACCCGCTTCCCTTTTCATCTGACTTGTTTCTTCGCCTTCCTCTTCTTCTTCTTCTTCTTCTCCTACTCAATCACTCGACCCGCTTCCCTTTTCATCTGACTTGTTTCTTCGCCTTCCTCTTCTTCTTCTTCTTCTTCTCCTACTCCTTCTTCTTCTTCTTCTTCTTCTTTCTCCTCTTCTTCTTCTTCTCCTGCTCCTCCTCCTTGTTCTTCTTCTTCTTTATATTCTTCTCCACCTCCTCTTTCTTCTACTTCTTGTTATTCGTACATTTTTCTTCTATAAATGTGCTCATCAGATTGTCATTAAGGATTACAAAAGTCAAAGCAATACCATTAAACTGCTACTGTATAGGAGTTTCTGTTGTTTGTGTAGATCTGAACGGGGGTAATCACCGCTCCAAGGGGTGAAAATGTTATTTTCAGGAGGTCTGAAACTAGGCTCAAGTTTATTTTTGCATTGTTATCTTTGGCGAAAGCCACAGAATTTAAACCTTTTTCTCAAAGAGGTTGGAGAGGGGGACCTCAGTAAGACCGTCCCAAAATCGAAAAGAGGAGGACAAGATACGAGAGAGCCAGCCGTTCCGAGAACGAACATTATCCGTGCAGGATAAAATCCGCCCCGGTTAGGAGTCGAACCCGCGACCTAGCGCGTACAAGGCAGACGCGCTTTATTGAACCTCAACTGCACTTGGGATTAAGATCTGCACAAGCGCACAGAGCGAAGATATTATTATCTTCTTAGAGAAGATAGAAGATTTTTATTATTATTGATTACAATGGAAGAGTGACTTTAGATGCAAAGAATGACTGGACGTAAAAAAACAAAACTTTTTTTTTATAGGTATCGCTCATCCCATCAGAGACTTTTTGTTGTAGTTGTTGGTGGTGGTGGTGGTGGTGGTGGTGGTGGTGGTGGTAATGCTAGTGGTCTTTCAGTCGGTTATTTGCTGAATAAATTTCAGAGATCTTTTTGACTCCCGTTTTCATGGAAGGTGAACTGTAACGAGAGGTTTGATTGGGGGAACTGTAACCACGGAGGCACGGAGGTAATATCATCCCAAAATCGAAGAGAGGAGATTATAGGATAGGAAAAAGCCAGCCTCTCCGACCTTATCTGTATAATGGAATCCGCCAACAGGCAGGAATCGAACCCTCGATTTTACAGCTTACAAGACAGGTAAGCTACCTCTCCAACTAACTAGGCTGTTGTCAAATGTCAAGGAACTTGACCACTACGCTACTAACTAGTAACTATTAGGCTGAAATTATAACATAAGAATTCTCAAAACCTACATGTTTCACTGGTAACAATTGAATGGACTGTCATCGAAATTAATATCAACAAAGGTCTCTGGACAAAAGACATTTGGTCGATACACGAAGACTTGATGGTCAAAGAATTCATTAGACCTGGAGGCGATAGAGGGGAAGTGAAGACTTAGAAGGGAGAGAGGGGAGGGTAATTTCATTGTAATTGGAAACATGTGAACTTGGCCAGATGTGGCGAGGATAAATTAGAGGATAGAAACGTGGCCCACCTTAGGAGACAGGCTAGATTTCAGACTGACTTTTGGGACACCTGATGTTCCGAACTTTGGGATCGAAAGAATAAAGAGATGTTGTTGCGGCTTCAGCTGTAACCGAATGGTGATAGGTGATAGCAGAATGAAGAAAAGATATCTTTTTTATCTGCCATACACTGGTGTGATGGTCTCTAGCCATGATTATGGCTCGTCCTGAACTGCAGTCATCCAGCGTGATTACTTGTGCTTATTCTTTGAAAAGCTGTCAGCTAGCTAGGCTGGCAGCATAAAAGTTCAAGTACACTCATTATGACTTGAGAATTTCAGGCTGAATTCCTTCAACAATTTAGGTAGCTCCTGACAGAAGAACCCTTAGTTCATCAGGCCTGAAAATGAAGAAGTATAGAAAACATAAACCGGACATGGGCGAGGGGTCACAGAAATTGCAAGAAAACAAAATTAAAAGAACATAAAGAAAGCTCTAATGAGCCTTTGAAGAAAAACACGAAATCGAATGGTGAGTGAGAGATTTATAAGGATTTCAGTGGTTTAGAATGGTTTAGTTTAGTCATCTCCTCCAATAAAATTTCAGTAATTTTGACATCTCCACCAATTTCAGTAGTTTAGACATCTCCACTAACTTTTCTACTTTGTTTTTCAACCAAGTAGTATGTAAGTAAACAAGACCAAGATGAATACCTCTCAACCTTTTACCTTAACCAAAACCTAAAACATCCCCCCCTATAAATTCATCAAAGTTGTGGTTAACTGAAATATTTACGACAAAAATGTCAAGCAATGTCTTTCCTACATGACTCATTTGACCACACAGCCTTTATTTTTCCCATCATAATGCTATTTTCAGAGGGGGAAAAAGTCTTGAATTCCCTCGAGAGAGGGAGAAAACGGAAGGACAAGGGAAATATTGCCTACATCAATCAGGTTTTGAAGAAATCGCGTTGGGGGTGAAATCGAGACACTTGGAATATTTGATTTTAAATATTTTATTAGGCTCACATCTCAAGAGTTGTGTGTCATTTTGTAATGCCAGGTTTTACAGTTCAATGGTTAAAGTAACAAAACAGCAGCATAAGTTAGCTCGGAGGATTCCCACCTGGGGTGTATTTTAACAGATAAGGTTCGTTCTCGGAACGGCTGGCTTTCTCCCACCTTGTCTTTCATCTCTCTTCACTTTCGAGACGATAAGACCTGGTTAGACTGGGGTCGGAGCCTGGGAGGGGAACCCATAAAACTTTTTTACGGGTGTTTGTGTGTTTGCCGTTTCTTAAAGACATTCGGCGTACATGTTTGGAAATCTTTATGACTTTGAGTACAGTGTCCTTGTGTGCTTTCCGACCGAGAGAAGGGATGTCTGTGTTTTGGCGATTTTACATTTTGTTTGTCTGTTATGTGTCCGTCTGTCGAGTCGAGATTCTTGTTTAGGCCATTTTACATTAATTTTGTTTGTCTTTTATAAATATATCCATCGATTTCAGTGGTTTAGAATGGTTTAGTTTAGTCATCTCCTCCAATAAAATTTCAGTAATTTTGACATCTCCACCAATTTCAGTAGTTTTGACATCTCCACTAACTTTTCTACTTTGTTATTCAACCAAGTAGTATGATTTATAAGAATAAAAACACATCATCAGTACATACATGAAGATTTTGATGGAGGGAACTGTAGGTTTGATAGAGGGAACTGTAACTGGTAAGGTCTTATCGTTCCGAATTCAAAGAGAGAAGGAATACAGGATAGGAGAAAGCCAGGGGTTCCGAGAGCGACCCTTTCTGTTTTGGATAAAATCCTTCCCGTTTGGGAATTGAACTTGTGACCTAGCGCTTCCAAGCCAGACGAGGTACGTGGTTCTCACTCAGGCTGGGTGAGGTGAATGTGAGTAGTGAGTAGGTGGGTAGCTTGTCGGCAAATGGTGTGTAAAACCCCCGTCATTAAAACCCTTGTACAGTGACGTTAAGCCTCAGTCAAACAAAGTATGTCCATACTTGCTGCTGTTGCGTTGGTTTTAATTTCGGCATCTCAAAATTCGACCTATGTCTGAAGAATCTCAACTATTAGGGTCAGAAAAGAAACGAAATAGCTCCTCTCCAATAAAATCATTCATCAAAAGTTTGACCCAAATGACCTCTCATCATTCGACATCAAAAACAAATAAAACGAGTGTCGTAAAAAAAGGAGAAGAAGCTTCCGAAAACATTTCCAAAAATCCATTCCCTTCTTTTTATGTGGGTTCGAAACTTTGGGGCTGTAAAAATCAAATGATTTCCCTTCGACATACTCGTCCCAATAGGTGTATATTCGTTTAAGGATGAGAAGTGATGGGTTTTCATGCGAATTGGAGAGGAAGAAGGGAAAGGATGAAGAGGTTTTTGATAAAGGAGGGGGACATGAAATAGGAGGGATATTATTAGGAGGAGGATTTAGATTTCAAACAGGCTCTATGGTTAATCTTTCTAAGTATGAACTATGAATGGCCCAGTGTAGTCCAGCCATAAGTTGTCGTCCAATAACGGATGGAAAGGTTCTACACCAGCTTTTTACAAACCTCCTCCATAGGAAACGAAGAAAACAACTCGACAAAAAGGAACAGAACTGGAGAGAAAAGCCGTGGTCGATAAGAGGTCACAAAAAAATAAAGAACTGGGAAATAGAAAAGGTCAAAACAATGAAAGCGTTCGAAAAAAACATCGTCGACACGGATGTTGTACAAGAAAACAATCATTGAAAGAACAAGAAGCAAAACGAGAAGAAATTTAAGAACAAAGAAGATATGTTGAAGAAAAGAAAGAGGAAGAAGAAGAAAAAAAGAAGAAGAAAAGATGTCGAAGAAAAAGCCACAGACGGACGGACGGGACGGTAGAAAAATACCCCGACAGAAAAACAAAAGGCGAGAGGAAGGTTGAGACAAATTGAAGTGGCGAAGATAAATTGAAGTCCGTGACACGACAACATGTGCTGGGCTAAATGACCTAAGTGAAGTAATAAGTCCGGGGGAGAAAGTTGTGATGAAATGGGACTGATGGTGCTAATAATGTAATTAGGTGGCAAATACAAATGACGAACGAGGAAGTCTCACGTACATACGGGCCTTATCGCAAACTCGAATTTTTTTCTCCAGATTCTTCAATTTCTTTCTTGGATTCTACGTCTTCTTCTTCTTCTTCTTCTTCTTCTTCTTCTTCTTCTTCTTTTTTCTTTTTCAGTTTGTTTCTTTGGCTCCTCTACTATTGAGGCTACAGGCTAAATTGCTTCTTTTGATAGAGGTTTGAGTTTGAGGTCACTGTAGGTTAGAACTTCAAAGGCCCTCCATTTGGAAATAAGCTACCCGCTCCTCACGATAGTAGCACACGATTGCTCGGATGGTCGTTGGTCACCCATTTGGATACCAAGTATACCAACCTCAGTGCTAATAATGTAATTAGGTGGCAAATACAAATGACGAACGAGGAAGTCTCACGTACATACGGGCCTTATCGCAAACTCGAATTTTTCTCCAGATTCTTCAATTTCTTTCTAGGATTCTACGTCTTCTTCTTGTTCTTGTTCTTCTTCTTCGTCTTCTTCTTCTTCTTCTTCTTCTTCTTCTTTTTTCTTTTTCAGTTTGTTTCTTTGGCTCCTCTACTATTGTGGCTAAATTGCTTCTTTTAATAGAGGTTTGAGTTTGAGGTCGCTGTAGGTTAGAACTTCAAAGGCCCTCCATTTGGAAATAAGCTACCCGCTCCTCACATTAGTAGCAAGCGATTGCTCGGATGGTCGTTGGTCACCCATTTGGATACCAAGTATACCATCCTCGTACCTCGCACAACACTGCTGATCTTCCATGCGGAACTGGCGCATTCAACGTGCTGTCGCCGTGTCCCTGGCATTGGATTTGAATGTCGGATAATCGGTACTTTGGGTGCGGCTAATATCCCTATTGAGGAAACTTGGATTTCTTTAGCTGTTTCTACAACCTACACTATAGCATACCGAAGTCGATCGATTTCAAATACACACAAACGAATGGAACACCTCGCACAACACTGCTGATCTTCCATGCGGAACTGGCGCATTCAACGTGCTGTCGCCGTGTCCCTGGCATTGGATTTGAATGTCGGACAATCGGTACTTTGGGTGCGGCTAATATCCCTATTGAGGAAACTTGGATTTCTTTAGCTGTTTCTACAATCTACACTATAGCATACCGAAGTCGATCGATTTCAAATACATACAAACGAATGGAACAACTTAGCAACACAAATGCTAAATCCCCCACCAATACAAGAGGAATGATAAGGCAAAATTATGTTCTTGACGATGATGACAAGGCTTTTATTGTTTTCAATCACCAGTGGCAGACACAATCGCAGAGAACTTTCAAAACAATCAAACTAAAATGACGAAATGACTTTCAAGTTTTGCGGACAAGTGGAAAATATGGATTACGTTCTAGATTTTAGTCTCATTTGAGCAGGATAAACAAGATATATTCTATTCTATTCTAGATTGCAGGAAACACTCTGAAGCTCTTCATGAAGAGGATAGTCCTTTATCCTCTTTGCCCAGGACCTTTATTCTCTATTCTTAATAGAGATTATAGAGGAGAGTCCATCCTGAACAGAAGCAGGAAACGTGCAACCCATCAAATTCACTTTAGGACTGGATAGAAGGCATTATTGGGCCTTCATTAAAGGAATATCTACAAGAGTACAAGCCTGGCTCTGATACCTAATGGTTTTGGTTTGACATTAGCTATTAGTTTGGCATTATTTCAGATACCACAAGAAATCCCTAATGGAAACCCAGATAGAAAATTAGGATGCTACGCTACCAGTCGATACTTTGCAGAAAAATATACCTACCTTTTTCACCACCTCAATCAATCAAACTAAAATGACGAAATGACTTTCAAGTTTTGCGGACAAGTGGAAAATATGGATTACGTTCTAGATTTTAGTCTCATTTGAGTAGGATAAACAAGATATATTCTATTCTATTCTAGATTGCAGGAAACATTCTGAAGCTCTTCATAAAGAGGATAGTCCTTTATCCTCTTTGCCCAGGACCTTTATTCTCTATCCCTGATAGAGATTATAGAGGAGAGTCCATCCTGAACAGAAGCAGGAAACGTGCAACCCATCAAATTTACGTTAGGACTGGATAGAAGGCATTATTGGGCCTTCATTACAGGAATATCTACAAGAGTACAAGCCTGGCTCTGATACCTAATGGTTTTGGTTTGACATTAGCTATTAGTTTGGCATTATTTCAGATACCACAAGAAATCCCTAATGGAAACCCAAATAGAAAATTAGGATGCTACGCTACCAGTCGATACTTTCCAGAAAAATATACCTACCTTTTTCACCACCTCAAATTCTTGCCCTCGGGTATAGGATGTCTTTAGTCTTTTTCTGGCAGTATACTTTCTAAAGGTCTGTCCACACATCGATCGATGACACTTCCTCGACAACAGGGCTCGATCGACGGCCGGTCTACTATGTTTGGACACAACTTTTGAGTCGGAGACCTCTAGAGGTCTCCAGAGGTCTCCGTCATTTCAAGTTGCCGTTTCTGTAACCCAAGTTGATCTTATTAGGGGCACAATCCTCCGAAATACTCCTCCGTGCTAAGAAGAAGAAGAAGGAAGAGATAGCTTATTAGAAGAGGTAAATGAGTAAACGGGATAAGGAAGAGGAGAGGCAGGAGAGGGGTGAAGCAGAGGGGAAGGTTGGAAGGGGAAATGAAAATATCTTCACAGAGATGTCATTTGGGAAAAAGGTTAGGGTTTATGACCACTGGTGAGTGTCCCACGGGATGCATATTGCCCCTTCCATCCGGGATATCCCCCTCCCCTTCCACTCTCAAACACGTACCATTAGGTTTTCACAACAAAGTTCTTCCCGTCCCATCCGCTCTCTCTCTCTCTCTCTCTCTCTCTCTCTCTCTCTCTCTCTCTCTCTCTCTCTCTTTCTCTCTCTCTCTCTCTCTCTCTCTTGGCAGATATAC
Organism: Diaphorina citri; assembly: GCF_000475195.1. Classification (NCBI taxonomy): domain Eukaryota; kingdom Metazoa; phylum Arthropoda; class Insecta; order Hemiptera; family Psyllidae; genus Diaphorina; species Diaphorina citri. The sequence goes on along the minus strand of NW_007378242.1, from coordinate 75,237 downwards.
GTTTTATTTCTGAAATGTTTCTTTTGCACTCTCAAGGTAGATTCGTTTGCTGCTTCCCCCGTCCAACGGTATCAGATGATGTACCGAGCTTTTGAAGATTTGAACCGGTGCTAACGTCTCACGTTGTTGTGATGGAATTTAGCCGTTTTTCCACCTCACAAAACGACGTTCGTAAGCGCTAGGTCGTGGGTTCGATTCCCGCCCGGGGCTGATTTTATCCTAGACAGATAAGATTCGTTTTCGGAACGGCTGGCTTTCTCCTATCCTGTCTTCCTTCTATCTTCGATTTCGGGACGATAAGACCTTGTCAGTTAAAGTTCCCTCTAACAAACCTCTTGAAATGATGAAAATGAAAACTCGCCCTCCTGTTTATAATGTTAGTGTATTGACCACTACGCCACGATATTTCAGAGAAAGACAAGTGCGATCTCGCCACATTCGCTTTCCATTCAGGTCCAAGAGTCGGGCGAAAGTGGAAAGCTCCCTGCAAAATGAATAGTTGGTTTCTTGAATTCAGACATTAAATTTAACAAGTTATGGTCCTCTCTCTCTTCGCCCGTACCTCAAATCTTACCCAATATCTCCCTACCCACTCCCCCCCCCATACCTACCCACTTCCCCTCTATACCTACCCACTTACCCACCCCTATCCCCCCAATGATGTATATTTATACCTGAAGACTCGACGTCCCTGTACCCAGTTTAAACTGGACCATATATCAAAGTGGAGGGGAAGGTTAGACTGGGGTCGGAGCCTGGGAGGGGAACCCATAAAACTTTTTTACGGGTGTTTGTGTGTTTGCCGTTTCTTAAAGACATTCGGTGTACATGTTTGGAAATCTTTATGACTTTGAGAACAGTGTCCTTGTGTGCTTTTCTACCGAGTGAAGGGAGGTCTATGTTTTGGCGATTTAACATTTTGTTTGTCTGTTATGTGTCCGTCTGTCGAGTCGAGATTCATGTTTTGGCCATTTCAGATTTTGTTTGTCTGTCATAAATAATTATATCCATCTCCTCTAGTAAAATTTCAGTGATTTTGACATCTCCACCAATTTCAGTAGTTTAGACATCTCCACTAACTTTTCTACTTTGTTATTCAACAAAGTAGTAAGTAAGTAAGTAAGTAAACAAGACCAAGATGAATGCCTCTCAACCTTTTACCTTAACCAAAACCTAAAACATCCCCCCTATAAATTCATCAAAGTTGTGGTTAACTGAAATATTTACGACAAAAATGTCAAGCAAAGTCTCTCGTACATGACTCATTTGACCACACAGCCTTTATTTTTCCCATCATAATGCTATTTTCAGAGAGGGAAAAAACTCTCATTTGACCACACAGCCTTTATTTTTCCCATCATAATGCTATTTTCAGAGGGGGAAAAAGTCTTGAATTCCCTCGAGAGAGGGAGAGAACGGAAGGACAAGGGAAATATTGCCTACATCAATCAGGTTTTGAAGAGATTTATAAGAATAAAAACACATCATCAGTACATACATGAAGATTTTGATGGAGGGAACTGTAGGTTTGATAGAGGGAACTGTAACTGCTAAGGTCTTACCGTTCCGAATTCAAAGAGAGAAGGAATACAGGATAGGAGAAAGCCAGCCGTTCCGAGAGCGACCCTTTCTGTTTTGGATAAAATCCTTTCCGTTTGGGAATTGAACTTGTGACCTAGCGCTTCCAAGGCAGACGAGGTACCTGTGGTTCTCACTCAGGCTGGGTGAGGTGAGTAGTGAGTAGGTGGGTAGCTTGTCGGCAAATGGTGTGTAAAACCCCCATCATTAAAACCCTTGTACAGTGACGTTAAGCCTCAATCAAACAAAGTATGTCCATACTTGCTGCTGTTGCGTTGGTTTTAATTTCGGCATCTTAAAATTCGACCTATGTCTGAAGAATCTCAACTATTAGGGTAAGAAAAGAAACGAAACAGATCCTCTCCAATAAAATCATTCATCAAAAGTTTGACCCAAATGACCTCTCATCATTCGACATCAAAAACAAATAAAATGAGTGTCGTAAAAAAAGGAGAAGAAGCTTCCGAAAGCATCTCCAAAAACCCATTCCCTTCTTTTTATGTGGGTTCGAAACTTTGGGGCTGTAAAAATCAAATGATTTCCCTTCGATATATCCCGTCCCAATAGGTGTATATTCGTTTAAGGATGAGAAGTGATGGGTTTTCATGCGAATTGGAGAGGAAGAAGGGAAAGAATGAGAGGATGAAGAGGTTTTTGATAAAGGAGGGGGATATGAAATAGGAGGGATATTATTAGGAGGATTTAGATTTCAAACAGGCTCTATGGTAAATCTTTCTGGGAATGGACTATGAATGGCCCAGTGTCGTCCACTAACGGATGGAAAGGTTCTACACCACAGTCCACAGTGAACTTTATACAAACCTCCTCCAAAAGAAACGAAGAAAACAACTCGACAAAAAGGAACAGAACTGGAGAGAAAACCCGTGGTCGATAAGAGGTCACAGAAAAATAAAGAACTGGGAAATAGAAAAGGTCAAAACAATGAAAGCGTTCGAAAAAAACATCGTCTACATGGATGTTGTACAAGAAAACAATCATTGAAATAACAAGAAGCAAAACGAGAAGAAATTTAAGAACAAAGAAGATATGTCGAAGAAAAAGCCACAGGAGAAGAAGAAGAAGAAGAAGAAGAAGAAGAAGAAGAAGAAGAAGAAGAAGAAGAAGAAGAAGAAGAAGAAGAAGAAGAAGATGAAAAAGGATCTGATAATGAGAAACTTTTCCAAAGTTCCGGCGGAGCTGATGAAGTTTTTTCGTCTTTCCAGGAGAAAATGAAGAAAGATCATTATTGCAAGGTGAGAAATTTTGACACAGACGGGTTGTAAACTCATCCCTCCTATTGGAATTCCCAGGCCATCGTGAGAGTAATTGATGTGTTCCGGCGGAGCTGATGAAGTTTTTTCGTCTTTCCAGGAGAAAATGAAGAAAGATCATTATTGCAAGGTGAGAAATTTTGACACAGATGGGTTGTAAACTCGTCCTTCCTATTGGAATTCCCAGGCCATCGTGAGAGTAATTGATGTTTTTTGCTCCAGATTTTTTCGATATTTCTGATGGTGAATTCCCCCAAGTCATCACAGAATCGACCGACCCGATATTTCGTACCTGAATTCCCACACCCATCACAGAATCGACCATTGCCAGGAGATGGTTGATGGTGCCTTGTCGAAAGTTTCGAACCAAAACCCCAAAAGAGAAAAAGTCGAATGAAAGGAATGAGAATAAAGAAAGAGAAATAAGGAGGAAGAAGAACAAGAAGAAAGAGGGCGAAATTGAAGATGAAGAAGAAGTAGCGGTATAAGAAGAAAAAAAGAGAGAAAGTAGAAGAAGAAAAGAAAATGAAGAAGAAAGAGGACGAAATTGAAGAAGATTGAGAGGGGGGAAAAATCCTGAATTCCCACACCCATCACAGAATCGACCATTGCCAGGAGATGGTTGATGGTGCCTTGTCGAAAGTTTCGAACCAAAACCCCAAAGAGAAAAAGTCGAATGAAAGGAATGAGAATAAAAAAGAGAAATAAGGAGGAAGAAGAACAAGAAGAAAGAGGGCGAAATTGAAGATGAAGAAGAAGTAGCAGCATAAGAAGGAAAAAAGAGAGAAAGTAGAAGAAGAAAAGGAAATGAAGAAGAAAGAGGACGAAATTGAAGAAGATCGAGAGGGGGGAACGGCTGGCTTTCTCCTATCCTGTCTTCCTTCTCTCTTCGATTTCGGGACGATAAGACCATAGCAGTTACAGTTCCCTCTGTCCAACATCTTAATAATAATAATAATAAACCTTAGCACTTACCGTTCCCTTCATTTATTGTACAGAGCCGTAGAAACTCCGACTCTGCCGGAAATCAAACCCGGAACCTTCAGTGTGCAAGTGTGATACCCTTCGGTCAGGGAAATTACTTTCTATTACCTATGTATTGTTCTTAGCGAGTTAGTGAAGTTTTGTTTACCCCCCCAGAACTCTTCGGAAGAGCTGTGCAGTGATACCCTTCGGTCAGGGAAATTACTTTCTATTACCTATGTATTGTTCTTAGCGAGTTAGTGAAGTTTTGTTTACCCCCCAGAACTCTTCGGAAGAGCACTCTTTCCGATCTACATTGTCTTAAATTCTTGTCGGATAAATATTTGATATCTTCGCTAGTAATTATAAAGTTCGAATTGTGTTTCTTTTTTCTTTTCTCTTGTTTCAACTCTCCAACTTTAAAAAAAAAGAAAAGAAGAAGAAAAAGAAGAAGAAGAGGAAGAAGAAGGAGAAGAAGAAGAAGAAGAAGGAAAAGAAGAGGAGGAAGAAGAAGAAGAAGGAGAAGGAGAAGAAGAAGATGAAGAAAAAGGAGCTGATAATGAGAAACTTTTTCTAGACAGATAAGATTCGTTTTCGGAACGGCTGGCTTTCTCTTATCCTGTCTTCCTTCTATCTTCGATTTCGGGACGATAAGACCTTGTCAGTTAAAGTTCCCTCTATCAAACCTCTTGAAATGATGAAAATGAAAACTCACCCTCCTGTTTATAATGTTAGTGTATTGACCACTACGCCACGATATTTCAGGGAAAGACAAGTGCGATCTCGCCACATTCGCTTTCTCTAGACAGATAAGATTCGTTTTCGGAACGGCTGGCTTTCTCTTATCCTGTCTTCCTTCTATCTTCGATTTCGGGACGATAAGACCTTGGCAGTTAAAGTTCCCTCTATCAAATCCATTTGAACAAAACGCCTTCCTGCTCATAATCAGCGCATTGAACACTACGCCTCGATATTTCAGGGAAAGACAAGTGCGATCTCGCCACATTCGCTTTCCATCAAAGGGGGGAAAATAATCTGTCCCTTGTCACCCGAAAAATTATAGGGGATCAACATCGTTGACTCATTTCCTGCTCAAGACACAGAGATAAGTTAACTTTGGAGTTTTCACAGAGGGCGGAAAAGTTCACTCGCTTTTGTGTGACTTGGAGATGAAAAGCTTGTTAATCGGCGAATGTGAATCGCATCTTTTCTTTTATCTCGGCACTCATTCATTCATTGATTTAAAGACCATTGCACTGTTTAAAGACCATTAATTTATTGCAAAATTCAATGAAATGATTTTTTACAATAAAAAATTGTTCTCAAGTTTAAGTTTAATGTACAAGACAATAATAAATTACAAGCCTAGTTGGCTTGGAAGGTAGCGCTCCCGCGTTGTCGTAAGCACCAGATCACAAGTTCGATTCCCACCTGGGGGCAAACTTCAGCCTCTAGACAGATTAAAGTTTCGTTCTCGGAACGAAATGCTGTCCTCCTTCTCTCTTCGATTTCGGGACGATAAGACCTACGTTGTTAATTATCAAACCACAACCCCTTTATCAAACTGTAGATTCGTTTGCTGCTTCCCCCGTCCAACGGTATCAGATGATGTACCGAGCTTTTGAAGATTTGAACCGGTGCTAACGTCTCACGTGGTTGTGATGGAATTTAGCCGTTTTTCCACCTTACAAAACGACGTTCGTAAGCGCTAGGCCGTGGGTACGATTCCCACCCGGGGCGGATTTTATCCTAGACAGATAGCACCAGATCACAAGTTCGATTCCCACCTGGGGGCAAACTTCAGCCTCTAGACAGATTAAAGTTTCGTTCTCGGAACGAAATGCTGTTCCCCTTCTCTTCGATTTCGGGACGATAAGACCTACGTTGTTAGTTATCAAACCACAACCTCTTTATCAAACTTTTTTTTTACTTGTGGACACGGTTCGCTTTTCACGTCCACCATTCAGCTTTTTCTCTGGGGCTTTTTTTTACCGTTGTTTTTTTATCGTGCACAATTGAATTCTTGATGTAAGGGAAAGACACTCCACACAAAGGGGTATGGTATTGTAGATTGTACTTTAAGTTTAATTCATCAGCCTAATCAATTGTGAAATACCTTAGTGGATTCCTCTATACTTCCCTCTCTCTCCTCTTTCCTTAGCCTTTTTTTATCCACTCTGGTGCTTTTGTGTTCTTTTCTCTCTTTTTTTGTTTTTCGCTGAAAAATGTCTCATTTGTTTCAATTATTCCGTTATTTATTGTTCAAATATTCTTGTACTTTAAGTTTAATTCATCAGCCTAATCAATTGTGAAATACCTTAGTGGATTCCTCTATACTTCCCTCTCTCTCCTCTTTCCTTGGCCTTTCTTTATCCACTCTGGTGCTTTTGTGTTCTTTTCTCTCTCTTTTTTTTTTCGCTGAAAAATGTCTCATTTGTTTCAATTATTCCGTTATTTATTGTTCAAATATTCATGAACTCTTCCGATCAAAGACCTTAGCAGTTACCGTTCCCTTCATTTAATGTACAGAGCCGTAGAAACTCCGACTCTGCCGGAAATCAAACCCGGAACCTTCAGTGTGCAGTGATACCCTTCGGTCAGGGAAATTACTTTCTATTACCTATGTATTGTTCTTAGCGAGTTGGTGAAGTTTTGTTTACCCCCCCAGAACTCTTCGGAAGAGAGGACCTGACGATACTTCATACCAACTGTGACGACAACGGAGGTGCTTTGATATCTTTAAATGTTTTTTTTTTTTTCTTTTCTTTTTTTAGGACAGATGCGAATAGGAGTGTGAGGAAGAAGAACAAAAAGAAGAAGGAGGAGAAAGAAGAGATTTTTTTTATATAAACTTAAGCAATCCCCCCCCCTTAACTTGAAAAAAAGACCTATATACCTATGTAACTTGAAGACATATTATTCTGTTCGAAATACTGAGCAGGGTATATTCTATTCTATTCTGAAAGGAGAAAGAAAAGAGAGGAGAAGAAGAAGGAGAAGTTTGTTTTCGAAGGCTATTAGTCCATTCTTTTGGTGGTTTTATTAGATACCTACCTACTTCATAAGACGTAGGTACAATCCAAATACGATGAAGTTTTTTCGTCTTTCCAGGAGAAAATGAAGAAAGATCATTATTGCAAGGTGAGAAATTTTGACACAGACGGGTTGTAAACTCGTCCCTCCTATTGGAATTCCCAGGCCATCGTGAGAGTAATTGATGTTTTTTGCTCCAGATTTTTCCGATATTTCTGATGGTGAATTCCCCCAAGTCATCACAGAATCGACCGACCCGATATTTCGTACCTGAATTCCCACCCCCATCACAGAATCGACCGGGAGATGGTTGATGGTGCCTTGTCGAAAGTTTTGAACCAAAACCCCAAAGAGAAAAAGTCGAATGAAAGGAATGAGAATAAGAAAGAGAAATAAGGAGGAAGAAGAACAAGAAGAAAGAGGACGAAATTGAAGAAGATTGAGAGGGGGAAAAACGAAGAAAGGGGGAAAGGAAGGGAGGAGAAAAAATCCCGGGAACTTTTACCAAAGTCATTGGTCAATTAAGCAAAAGGTAACGGGAATTCTTAAGGGAATATAATATATGTGTGTGTTTTCTCTGTATTGTGTGTGGAAAAAGATCTCTCCCGATAAGTAAGCAAACAAAATTAAGAATTCCCTGCTTTATATGAAACATGAAGGCCATTGGCATCTACACTAAGATCTAGTCACAAACAGGGGTCGGCGCGAACGACACAATAGTGTTAAAGCGCCTAACGAGAGAAAAAAAAAAAAAAAAGAAGAAGATCTCTGCAAATAGGGCACAAAACCAAGGTCGATCGACATAAACTGAAGCCCATACGAAATAACTAGGATCTAAGAGACTAACATATTGTCTAAGCTCTGAAATTGGTGGGGATGTCTAGAATACTGATTTTAGTGAAGTCAAAACTACCAAAATTAGTGAAGATGTCAAAACCACTTAACTAGGAGGAGATGAAAAACTATCAAAGGTGGGGGAAACAAAAACTATTAAAATTGGTGGAGATGTCACATTCACCTAGATCAGTGGAGACGCCAAAACACCTTTATCCCTAACACAGAGTAGCACAGATTTCCTTTGGGTGTTCCAAAGTTATGGCGAAACAACTGGAAACAAACTCGGGGAAAATTCGTCTACAGAAATCATAGGACTTCACAAAATGGTCTCACTATTAAGCCTTCAAATAAATATGAATAAAATTTCATGCCTCGATTGGGATCGAACCGCGGACCTTCTGTGGCCAAGCTCCTTGACCACTACGTTGGGACATTACCATTTTCGTCGAAAACTTGAAATTATCTTTTCGAGCAATAAATTAGACCTAATTTCCCGGATCCAACGATCCACAAGTAAATTTGGAGAGGGTACAAAAGGTAATTGCTGAAAGTTACAACGGTGAGTTATTAGACTACAGAAGGTAATTATCTGAAAGTTCAAAGTTCATAATATTATTACCTCCCCACCCTTCCTAGCCCGCCCTTAATATTTAACCCTTAGCAAATAATATTTCTGTATTATTGTTTTATTTCATTTTTTATATAATGTTTACAAGAGGAGAAAATTACATACAAAGTGTAGGGTGGTTCAACAAGTTGTCACCAAGACCATTTTTCAAGTTTTATTTGTTAAAGCTTTACGAAAGAAAACTTCTGTTCCAAAGTTATGGCGAAACAACTGGAAACAAACTCGGGGAAAATTCGTCTACAGAAATCATAGGACTTCACAAAATGGTCTCACTACTAAGCCTTCAAAAAAATGTGAATAAAATTTCATGCCTCGATTGGGATCGAACCCGCGGACCTTCTGACCAAGCTCCTTGACCACTACGCCACCGAGTCAGACTTTTACTACGTGGTATAGAAAGGCCACCTCTTTCTGAATAGGATGGGTGAGGTGAATTTTTAGTATTTACCCAATATGTGAAGGACACTTAAAGCATCCATACCGAATCTCGAAGTTTGAACTTTCATAAAAAATACGAAACCTCTTCGGTGACTTTGTACCACACTCGAAATTTCAACTGTGCATTTGTCATCTCCACCAAAAGGAGAACGTCATCATGATATCACTTATCCCTAGCACGAGACTCGATCTCAGGACCTCCTGCCGGGGAGATCATCTTTGGACCCAGCGGGAGGCTGAGCCTTTCGTTACCCAGGTGACCAGTGTCTGGTTTGGTCCTTTGGAATCTTGGAGAGTCAAGATACTTATGTACGACATGTAAAGCTGTGTCCACACATTAGTCGACGGAATTCGATACATGCCGACTGAACCGTTCACACTGCCTCGGAAACATAGATTCACCTCGTCGATCGGCGGCGTCGACTACGTGTGGATGCAGCTTAAGGATACACAGGCGTCCTTACTGGAACATGGCAGATAATGGGTAGTTTTCCATTTCTTGCTGCCAAGACTTCCAGGCAAGTTAGTTTTCTGCTTTTCTGGCTGTGGGTTTGATTAACCTCCCAAGTAGGTACCTATATTTACCAGTTATTCAGTAAAATGTATAACTCACTCAGAAAAGTCGACCGTACGGACCCTCAAAGGTTCCTTCAGGCCAATAATCCAAAGAGAAAATTTCCTCTCTTTGTGTCCAAATGTTTTGGCAAATTTCATTAAAATCAGACAAACCGAGGCCCGCAGAACCGCGATCTAGGGAGGCTGGTATAAAATTCTTTTAATATAGAGTTAGGCATATTGGGAGTACCTTTAGGAATGGAAAAGGATTCCTGTCCCTACTAATGAAGATGTTATGTTATATCTATTTGTACAAATATGTTGGATACCTGCAACTCGTTATATTTTATGTGAGGAGTGTGAAGACATAAGTTAAAACAAAAGACATGTTTACTACGTGGTATAGAAAGGCCACCTCTTTCTGAATAGGATGGGTGAGGTGAATTTTTAGTATTTACCCAATATGTGAAGGACACTAAACTTAAAGCATCCATACCGAATCTCGAAGTTTGAACTTTCATAAAAAATACGAAACCTCTTCGGTGACTTTGTACCACGCTCGAAATTTCAACTGTGCATTTGGCATCTCCACCAAAAGGAGAACATTGTAGACCTGATGAAATGATGGACTGGCTCTCTGTTCTAATAAATCAGCTCTGTTATATCATCCAGGTACTTCCTCCTAAACACAAGAGGAGTAAGAGTGATTGTTCGAGGTATGATAGAGGGAACTGTAAAGCTTTGTCCACACAAAGGCGACGCCGTCAATCGATGTCGACTGAAACCGTACACTGCCTCTACAACATAGCTTCACCTCATCTATCGAGTTGATTGACGAACGATCGACGGTATCGACCATGTGTGGACACGGCTTAACAAGGAAGGTCTTTTAGTCCCAAAATCGAAGACAGGAGAGGACAAGATAGAAGAGAGCCATCTGTGCTGACAGAGAACCTTAACTGTTTTGGATATAGGATATAGTTCGCCCCAGGCAGGAATCGAAACCGCGACTGAGAGCTAAAAATGAAATGTGATTATGTGAATGCTAGAGCAAGGAAGCCTGGTCCATAATAAAGTAAATGTAAAGTTAAGAATTGACTATTTTTCCTCTCAAATAAAACTGAAAAGTCCTGTGAACATGGAAAGAAGCATACAGAAGACATGACGAAATTGGCACAACAGACAAACTCTTAACGAGTCAAGGCAAAATCGAGTTAAAACTTAGAATTCATTTCGCTCGTTCACCAAATTTCCAGAGTAAGTACAAATTTCCAGAGTAAGTTTTGTGGTTGGACCTCAGACTATAATACGTTCGTCCTAATGTATTTTACATTATCGATCCACCTAATCAACGGCACGTACTGGCTGGTCGAGCTAATAACTTGGATACCATGCCAACCAAAGGACACAACTCCTACAGGTTTACCATAGGAGTTACGCCTTTTTACTTCCTAGGACTAACTGAAGACCAACTATAGGTAACTATAGGTCTGCCTGATGGTGTTTATGACAATGTCTTACTTTCGTGCCTTATGGAAAATGCCATCTTGACTGTTTTTTTAGAATGTCTGCTGTCCACCATTTTATTTTGAGACTTGATTCTAATGATAAATTTGTTGTCTTCCATCTATGTAGAATGGTGAGAGCTAAATTTGGATGGGGAACAAGGGCTAAGGAAGAACTTGGGAATATAAGACCCGGTGAAGTTAGGAGCAGGGGCAAATGGCTAGCAGTAAGGGCTAATGAGGTAATGGTGAGAGCTAAATTTGGATGGGGAACAAGGGCTAAGGAAGAACTTGGGAATATAAGACCCGGTGAAGTTAGGAGCAGGGGCAAACGGAGAGCTAGCAGTAAGGGCTAATGAGGGATCAGGAGTAAGGGTTTAGGCGAAGATAAAAGCAAGGGCTATGCTATGGGTAATCTTGAGCTAAGAGCTGGAGAATTCAGGAACAAGGGCTAAGCGCTTAGGGGAACTAGAAACTACAAACAAGGGCTAACTGGAAATCTAACTGTAAGGGCTAATAAGGAATCAGCAGTAAGCGCTCAGGGGAAGCTAGGAGCAAGGGCTAAGAAGAAGCTTGGGCTAAGAGCTAGAAAATCTGAGAGCAAGGGCTAAGTGGGAACTAGGAGAAGGGATGTGGGGAACCTTGAAGTAAGGGCTCAATGTGAACTAGAAGTAAGGGATAAAGAGAATCTAAGACTTAGGAGCAAGAGCTGACGAAATTAAAGGGCTAAGTGGAAACTAGGAGCAAGGGTTGACGAAGGGCCATAGCTTGGGCTAAGAGCTAGAAAATCTGAGAGCAAGGGCTAAGTGGGAACTAGGAGAAGGGATGTGGGGAACCTTGAAGTAAGGGCTCAATATGAACTAGAAGTAAGGGATAAAGGGAAACTAAGATTTAGGAGCAAGAGCTGACGAAATTAAAGGGCTAAGTGGAAACTAGGAGCAAGGGTTGACGAAGGGCCAAAAGTCGGGAGGGGCACGTTTCGAAGACAAGCAGCGATTTTCTCCCTCCCCGCGCGCCGTTTTGCCTTTGACTTCATTTCTCAAATTCTCACGTTGACAGGAGAGCAAAACTTTTGACTCGTGTTTTGACAAATGAGATTTCCCTTTGTTTTTCATTTTTTCCCTTTTTTTACAGCAGAAAGCAGTGGTTCAACATCGTTCAGGGTGAAACAAGGGAGGAAACTTTAGGTGTAATTTAAGGTGTAAAAGAGAGTTTGGGGTATTTAGGTCAAATTCTCACGTTGACAGGAGAGCAAAACTTTTGACTCGTGTTTTGACAAATGAGATTTCCCTTTGTTTTTCATTTTTTCCCTTTCAAAGTCATAGAGCAGGAAAAATGAGGACCAACGGAATTTTTCTTTTTCTTCTACGACTTCTAGATCCCGAGATGAATGGATTTAAAAAATACTGGTAAATCGTGAACTTTGACGTCACGGCATACGCTCCCGTAGGCGAAGACGTCACATCAAATGTCTCGAGCAAAGCTCCCTCGCAGGCAACGCATTAATGTGTTTGTGCGCATAAGTTTCTGCGCAGTTCTTTCTGTTCCTCCGCTAGCGCGCTTGCATCGTAGCGCTACCTAACGGACAAAAAAAAAAACAACTGCGCAACCTCATTCTTGATTTGATTTTTTGATTTTACTTTCATGTAATGATTTAAAATCAAGACTAGAGCCCGTTCTCCCTTTATTCCCAATATAACTTTTTACATAGGAATCGACCATTTATTTATAATTTTTACCCATTTGCAACTGCTCCATTAGGGATATCTATAGAAAATCATCTGTCAAAATAGCTATTCGTAAGTATTTAGGTATCCAACTTTTTACATAGGAATCGACCATTTATTTATAATTTTTACCCATTTGCAACTGCTCCATTAGGGATATCTATAGAAAATCATCTACCAAAATAGCTATTCGTAAGTATTTAGGTATTATTATTATTATGTTAAAGCGCTCTTCCAGATCCCTTATGTGCCGCGTCCATTTTAATTTAGGACTATTGCACTGAGGTATTTATAGGTAAGTAGGAATTTGAAAGATTCTTTTTTTTTCTCCTTTCTCTTCCTCTCTAAAGGAAAGCAAAAAATAGCCTTGTTTGGTTTTCTTTTGATCTGTTTTTATTTATCAAAAGGGTTCAGCTCTTTTTTTTTTCCCATTCAACATCTTCCGAATAGCAAAAAAATCCAAAATCCGAGTCTCCCCAAAATTGGCATTTTATACAAATATATATTTAAAAAGATTACCCGCTCAGTTTGTTTGTAAATATTAACTTTCCTCTTCCTCCCAAAAACAAAAAAAAAAAAAAAAAAAATCCCAGTCTCCCCAAAAATTGGCTTTTTATACAAATATATATTTAAAAAGATTACCCGCTCAGTTTGTTTGTAAATATTAACTTTCCTCTTCCTCCTCCTCCTCCTCCTCCTCCTCCTTCTCCTCCTCATCCTCCTTCTCCTCCTCCTCCTCCTCCTCCTTCTCTTCCTACTCCGCCTACTTATCCATGTAAATTTCTCCTTTGAAAATTTTCATTTCGGAAAAGTGGATATTGGGCGAGAAAGGTGATAATTCTCACGTTGACAGGAGAGCAAAACTTTTGACTCGTGTTTTGACAAATGAGATTTCCCTTTGTTTTTCATTTTTTCCCTTTTTTTTACAGCAGAAAGCAGTGGTTCAACATCGTTCAGGGTGAAACAAGGGAGAAAACTTTAGGTGTAATTTAAGGTGTAAAAGAGAGTTTGGGGTATTTAGGTAAAAAAAGTTGGGTGGAAGAGCTTCTTTAGGAGATCCTGCAACTTTGAATAAAGCGACAAATAAAAGTGTCCCTGTAAGTAGAGTGTATACAACGATTGGTTCGGAAAAGGCCTTTCAGAATGATGAAAAATAATTTCCGAATGGAGATGTGAATTTTTATGATGACTGTAGGTATCTGTACGAAGGCTTAGGCCCTTTCTCAAGATGATCATCTTGTTTGCAAGATCGTAACGGGGGCCCCGTTCAACTTTAGGGCCCCAAATTTCAATCAGCGACGTGCCTTGATTTAATGAAGATGTGTACCAAAGTTCATCAAAATCAGACCAGGCAATTGGGAGTTATAGCGGAACATCAATCAGCGACGTGCCTTGATTTAATGAAGATGTGTACCAAAGTTCATCAAAATCAGACCAGGCAATTGGGAGTTATAGCGGAACATCCTTGCAAACAAACAGACAGACATCTAAACCAAATGCAAAACGGTCGAGTTAAATCTTGAGAATGGGGTGACACCCGAAATACGCGTATAGATAAAATATATTAAATTTGTAAAACTAAAAGTCAAGAGTTTTTTATGAACAGACAGACATCTAAACCAAATGCAAAACGGTCGAGTTAAATCTTGAGAATGGGGTGACACCCGAAATACGCGTATAGATAAAATAATAATAGGTATTAAATTTGTAAAACTAAAAGTCAAGAGTTTTTTTTATTTATTAAGTTATTGAAAGTTTTACCAAGTGTTATTTTGGTCTTATTATAATACATTATCTATACATCCAAACAGGCTCGTTACCTGTATGCATAGGTACTAACATGATTCTAGATACCTATAGATGTAGGTACCTACCTACTTTTGGTCTTATTATAATACATTATCTATACATCCAAACAGGCTCGTTACCTGTATGCATAGGTACTAACATGATTCTAGATACCTATAAAGATGTAGGTACCAGATAGCTCCAAGCTATGGATAATTATTACCATTCATATTATGTACGTCTAATTTGTGTTTACCTTTATGCTAATCGCTGATCCTAGCCAATAAACTGGTTTAAAATTCGATGTTTGTTTTGTACCCACCGTCAGAGATCAGAGTTGTCGGCCTTCTACTCCGAGGGGGCAAAAGTATTATTGAACAGAGCAAAATTTCCAAGCCAGCCTACTTAGCTTAGTTGGTAGTGCGTCTGCCTTGTAAGCGCTAGGCCGCGGGTTCGATTCCCGCCCGGGGCGGATTTTATCCTGATGGGATAATGTTCGTTCTCGGAACGGCTGGCTTTCTCCTATCCTGTCTTCCTTCTCTCCTCGATTTCGGGACGATAAGACCATAGCAGTTAAAGTTCCCTCTGTCAAACCTCTTAAAAAAAAAAAAAAAAAAAAAAAAAAAAAAAAAAAAAAAAAAAAGATGTCTAGAATACTGATTTTAGTGAAGTCAAAACTACCAAAATTAGTGAAGATGTCAAAACCACTTAACTAGGAGGAGATGAAAAACTATCAAAGGTGGGGGAAACAAAAACTATTAAAATTGGTGGAGATGTCACAAACACCTAGATATTAGTGGAGACGCCAAAACACCTTTATCCCTAACACAGAGTAGCACAGATTTCCTTTGGGTCAGAACACATACAAAATGTGGGACATTACCATTTTCGTCGAAAACTTGAAATTATCTTTTCGAGCAATAAATTAGACCTAATTTCCCGGATCCAACGATCCACAAGCAAATTTGGAGAGGGTACAAAAGGTAATTGCTGAAAGTTACAAAGGTGAGTTATTAGACTACAGAAGGTAATTATCTGAAAGTTCAAAGTTCATAATATTATTACCTCCCCACCTTTCCTAGCCCACCCTTAATATTTAACCCTTGGCAAATAATATTTCTGTATTATTGTTTTATTTTATTTTTTATAATGTTTACAAGAGGAGAAAATTACATACAAAGTGTAGGGTGGTTCAACAAGTTGTCACCAAGACCATTTTTCAAGTTTTATTTGTTAAAGCTTTACGAAAGAAAACTTCTGTGCCCTAAATCACTAAAGTATGGAAAAGTATTTACAATTCCATATTTCGATATGATTCGTCCAAATTCAAAATTCTGCTTTTCCATTGGCTATTACACTTGTAAGATACTTTTCCATACTTTGGTGATTATGGCACTGTTGATTACTTTGACTACTTTTGTTCAAATAAATTAATAAACCATTATTAAAAATCCAATCGACCCCATAAGTAAGTAGGTAAAAAAAAAATCTTAATTTCATCTAAATCAGGCATACCGTTTGAGAGTTATTATGAAACAAACATATTTACAAACAAACTAAATACAAAATTTTCGTGTTAAAATTCAGAACTCTCTTCGTTCAATCAGAGCCCCATTCCCAGCCCATCCTGTAAGAGATCAAAGGGGTAGCTCGTCGGTAATTAGGTAATTGTGATGGACTTTATGTGTGTATTTTTGGATGTTGAAATGTCTCATGATTTGATGAGCTAGCAATTTCAATCAATATGCGATTTGTTTGGCCATATCTTTCCATATGTAGTTATTGTAGTTACATAATTTTATCTATTTTTTTTTTTTAGTTTATAGAAGGAATTGATGTAAAAACAGAGGTCTTATCGTCCGGAAATCGAAGAGAGAAGGAGGATAGGATAGGAGGAGGTTAGGATGATGATCAAAGGGGGGAAAATAATCTGTCCCTTGTCACCCGAAAAATTATAGGGGATCAACATCGTTGACTCATTTCCTGCTCAAGACACAGGAGATAAGTTAACTTTGGAGTTTTCACAGAGGGCGGAAAAGTTCACTTAAGGAATTGATGTAAAAACAGAGGTCTTATCGTCCGGAAATCGAAGAGAGAAGGAGGATAGGATAGGAGGAGGTTAGGATGATGTTCGTCCCGGATGTGAATTGAACCCGCGACCTAGCGCTGAAAAGTCAGACTTGCTATCTTTTAAGGTAACAAGGCCAGTGTAGGTCTTTTATTAATATTAATATATATTTGTGTTTCTAATTGTATAATGTATAAACATTGTTAACATACTATCATGTATTTGGACAATAAAAATAATTGAATTGAATTGAGGAGCGTAATACTTTGGACGGAGCCCCAATGAAACAATTGATTCGTGTGGCCGTGTGGGTAATGGGTATTTTTAGCAGCATGAATTATAGCGTCTGATGTTAATTTTTTTTTCTCCGTCCAAAGTATTACGCTCCTAAAAGACCTACGTTGGACGGAGAAAAAAAATTAACATCAGACGCTATAATTCATGCTGCTAAAAATACCCATTACCCACACGGCCACACGAATCAATTGTTTCATTGGGGGTGCTCTAATCCCCGGCCACTGATTGTAATAAATCTAATTACCTTGCTAACAAAGTCAAGATAGTTACCTCATAATATTGTAGACCTGATGAAATGATGGACTGGCTCTCTGTTCTAATAAATCAGCTCTGTTATATCATCCAGGTACTTCCTCCTAAACACAAGTGGAGTAAGAGTGATTGATTGTTCGAGGTATGATAGAGGGATCTGTAAAGCTTTGTCCACACAAAGGCGACGCCGTCAATCGATGTCGACTGAAACCGTACACTGCCTCTACCACATAGCTTCACCTCATCTATCGAGTTGATTGACGAACGATCGACGGTATCGACCATGTGTGGACACGGCTTAGCAAGGGAGGTCTTTTAGTCCCAAAATCGAAGACAGGAGAGGACAAGATAGAAGAAAGCCATCTGTGCCGTCAGAGAACCTTAACTGTTTTGGATATAGGATGTAGTTCGCCCCAGGCAGGAATCGAAACCGCGACTGAGAGCTAAGAATGAAATGTGATTATGTGAATGCTTAGAGCAAGGGTACCTACCTATTTTGTTTAATATTCAGTTTATTATTATTACTCGCACTGCGTGCTCGGGAGGTTGTGTAAAAGGTCGCGCTGCGCGCTCCCGGGGCTTCGCGGGTTTGAGCAAAGGGTCGCGCTTCGCGCTCCCTATTACTACATAATATATGTATGTACCTACATGCTTTCATGTAATGATTTAAAATCAAGACTAGAGATCGTTCTTCCTTTATTCCTTTTATTGATTCCTAATGACTACCAATAGGTATATATAATGTTTAAGTCACCCATCCATTTATTGGCCTTGCTCGGCGTAGCTTAACATAAACCACCCCACTTTGCGTGTTCCTGGTGAAAAGACCTTAATTTGATATATGACGGGTCGACTAGGCTTGATAAGTCGTCTCTATGGGGCGTCCGACAGACAGCACGGACAGACGACACCGCGAAGCGAATACAATCAGTGCCGTCCTATACTTTTAATTATCTAGATTACATATTATTAGCTACTTGTAATCTACAATAAATGGAAGGACGGACTAAAAATGGGTTCGATCACTGTAGTGGATGTTCTAAGGCCGCAGGTTCTTTCAATCCATTGCGATTGTTTCTAAGGCCACCACGGGTACACAACCCCTAACTTTGGTTCCAAGGGCCCGATGATTACAGTTAAGAATAAAATGCGATTAAGGTCTGAAATCAAATGAGGCTTTTCTTTAACACTAAAATAAAATTGAACAAAACCTTTTTAATTTTCATACGAAGCGTAGAAAAAGATATAATCACTTTTTTTTTTTAAATAAGATACACGTCGAGAAGTTATACCCTGATAAGAATAACGCGA
>NW_007378242.1:49850-56295 GCF_000475195.1 Diaphorina citri | reverse complement strand
ACACTGGTAATGCCGCCACTGGTCGCTGTTCGATTATAGTAGCTACTCAATTGTCTTCATAAGGCTGAGTGCACCCCGAGTACAGAGCGGGAAAACCTCGTCGGAAACCGAATCTCGGACCTCCAGCGTGCAAGGTTAGTGTGACACCCTCTAAAACTCTAAACCACGAAGGTTAACTGTTAACTTTAAGCAAAGTTTAATTGCACTTTGTGGACCCCGGATTTTTTTCACATTTTCTCACACAAATGAGGTCTGATCTTGAAATTTGTCGCGACGACCTATGAACTTAAAGCGAGAAAGTTTTAGATAACACTTCAGTCGTTATTTTAAGACCGGTTTTAGCGTCACCTATGTTAAGCTACGCCGAGCAAGGCCAATAAATGGATGGGTGACTTGAACCTTATATTGGGAATAAAGGGAGAACGGGCTCTAGTCTTGATTTTAAATCATTACATGAAAGTAAAATCAAAAAATCAAATCAATAATGATAATAAACTGAATATTAAACAAATTAGGTAGGTACATAGGTATTCTTTAACCACGATCGAATAAACTACGGGCTAAAAAAATCCCGGAGGGACGGACCCAGCTTGTTTTTACAGCAGAAAGCAGTGGTTCAACATCGTTCAGGGTGAAACAAGGGAGAAAACTTTAGGTGTAATTTAAGGTATAAAAGAGAGTTTGGGGTATTTAGGTAAAAAAAGTTGGGTGGAAGAGCTTCTTTAGGAGATCCTGCAACTTTGAATAAAGTGACAAATAAAAGTGTTCCTGTAAGTAGAGTGTACAACGATTGGTTCGATGAACTGTAGAGAACTCTCAAGAAAAGATAGGCCTGATCGAGCTCAAAACTGAGCAATTATGTTTGCCAAATTTTGTCAAAATTTGGAAAACAGATTAATAAATTATAAATTGGCAAATTTTGATAAAATTTGGTAAACAGACCAATAAATTATGGTGAATCATATAGAGTTTATCAAAAAGAATTTCCAAAATGTATGTAGGAAATTTCGGACAAACCATTGAACTTGCTTCGAAGAAGTCCACCCTGTACGATAGACTGTCACCAAGGAAAACCTGGGGGGAAATGATCCTACTATTTTTCCGAAGTACATTTACCCAGTGTCAACAAGCTGGGCCCGTCCCTCCGGGAATTTTTTAGTCCGTAATTTACTCGATCGTGGTTAAAGCAAATTAGCACCTATGTACGAAATCCTTTCAAGAGAAATAAAATTTACATTTTGCCTAACTTCATACACAAAAATCTCACTCAGAGGCTCATGTGTATGGGCATTTGGGCAAACAACCCTAAAGGATGGATTAAGCTTCTATGAATCTAAATACAACACCATGCCCCAGGGATCACTGAACGCCGCTGCCGGGGGAGGCTGATGGTCTCCCCTCACGGGAAGCAAGAGGCGGGCGAAGACACTTCTCGCCGTTACGAAGAATCGGCTTAGGTTGTTCTGCAGAGACTGGATGACGGTGCTGGTGCTGTAGCTGATGGAATAAGTGAATACTACTTTACTAAATTATATATAAAAAAAGTATCCATTTTTTTATTATAAAAAGCTGGTTTCTAAACAAAACATTTGAAAAGTTGTTTTCTGAATAAAAAGACAATTAGAAAAATTCTCCTGGCGCGGATCCTTCCAAATCATTGATTTTCCCATCTTTCATCTTTTTCTCGGCGCCTTTCTTGGCTTCCCGTCGGTCCAGCCTGTTCCCGCTAGCGCCCGGGAAAGACACCTTGTGTTGTTTTCTGAATAAAAAGACAATTAGAAAAATTCTCCTGGCGCGGATCCTTCCAAATCATTGATTTTCCCATCTTTCATCTTTTTCGTGGCGCCTTTCTTGGCTTCCCGTCGGTCCAGCCTGTTCCCGCTAGCGCCCGGGAAAGACACCTTGAACGCCGGCTCAGACTTCTCCCCCGTCAAGGCAGCTAGTAGGCGGGCGAGGAAGTCTCGCACGGTTTCGAGGAACCGGTTCAGGCTCTTCTGCAGAGACTGGAGGGTGCTGGTGGTGTCGCCGAGGGAATAAGAGCCGTCCTGGTTTTCAACGTGGATGCTGGCAGCGTCTGCCACGGACCAGATGAGGAGCTGAAATCAGATGGGAGTGAGAGTTTTGTTGGAAACCGTCTATCTATGTCACATCTTAAATCTATAAAAGGGGTGGCCATAACGTGGCTCTCGAGACGGTCTTGTGTTTCACACTTGTTGAAAAAAAAAAGATTAGAATCGCTATTTTGAAGATTCTAGACCAAAATTTTCGCCTACGCTACGGCGCGACGGCGTGGCTCGCCCCGAATTGGCTTTATGGGATTGCGGCTCCCGAAGGTAAGGTTAGTGGCCACCCCTGATCTATAAATATAAATAACTATGTGCGTTTAATAACAGAGATAATAATTATTAATTAATATAAAAAAAACACTACCTTTACTTACCATTAGAATCAGGGAACAACTTGTTCTTTTAGAAACCATGTTTTTTTCTAATCAGAAAATTAGGTTGAAAATATTTTTCAAAATAGTTCAATAGACTGTCGACTGGAGGGTGCTGGTGGTGTCGCCGAGGGAATAAGAGCCGTCCTGGTTTTCAACGTGGATGCTGGCAGCGTCTGCCACGGACCAGAGCATAGACTGTCACCAAGGAAAACCTGGGGGGAAATGATCCTACTATTTTTCCGAAGTACATTTACCCAGTGTCAACAAGCTGGGCCCGTTCCTCCGGGAATTTTTTAGTCCGTAATTTACTCGATCGTGGTTAAAGCAAATTAGCACCTATAGTGTCAACAAGCTGGGCCCGTCCCTCCGGGAATTTTTTAGTCCGTAATTTACTCGATCGTGGTTAAAGCAAATTAGCACCTATGTACCTACCTATTCAGTTTATTATATTATTACTCGCACAGCGTGCTCGGGAGGTTGTGTAAAAGGTCGCGCTGCGCGCTCCCGGGGATTCACAGGGTTGTGCATATGGTCGCGCTTTGCGCTACCTTGTTTACGGTCGTGCTGCGCGCTCCCGGGGCTTCGCGGGTTTGAGCAAAGGGTCGCGCTTCGCGCTCCCTATTACTACATAATATATTATGTATGTACCTACATGCTTTCATGTAATGATTTAAAATCAAGACTAGAGATCGTTCTTCCTTTATTCCTTTTATTGATTCCTAATGACTACCAATAGGTATATATAATGTTTAAGTCACCCATCCATTTATTGGCCTTGCTCGGCGTAGCTTAACATAAATGACGCTAAAACCGGTCTTAAATTAACTACTGTATTATCTAAAACTTTCTCGCTTTGAGTTCATAGGTCGTCGCGACAAATTTCAAGATCAGAGCTCATTTGTGTGAGAAAATAGGTAAAAAATACCCCCAAAACCATTCTTTTTTTTTTTTTTTTTGGCATTTTGGTTCTCTGGACACAATTTGAACCACCCCACTTTCGTGTTCCTGGTGAAAAGACCTTTAATTTGATATATAGGTCGACTAGGTTTGGATAAGTCGTTCTATGGGGTCAGACAGACACACGGACAGACGACACCGAAGCGAATACAATAGTCCGTCCCTATACCTTTTATTATTAGATTACATATTACTATTGTAATTTAATAAAGGAAGGACGGACTAAAAATGGGTTCGATACTGTAGTTGTTTAACCAGGTTTTTCCATCATTGATTGTTTTAACACCACGTTAACCTAATTTGGTTCCAAGGGCCCGATGATTACAGTTAAAAATAAAATCGATTGGGTCTGAAATCAAATGAGCTTTTCTTAATAAATAAAATTAGAAAACCTTTTTAATTTTCAATAGAAACGTAGAAAAAGATATAATATTTTTTTTTTTAAATAAGATACAGCGAGAAGTTATACTATGAAAATAACGCGAAATTCGACTAAATTGTTGCATATTGCATACATAGGAACATGTACATGTGTCTGTCTGTTACGGTGCTGTTACTCTGATGGACCTTTTGTTGTGCTCTTTTTACGAAAAAACGGCTTGACCGATTTTGATGAATTTTTTCTGTGGTTGTTGAGAAGAGTACTGAGGGTGACATAGGCTATTTAAATTTGTCATATTCCATCCCGATTCAAAATGGCAGCACCTCAAAGTTATGACTCTTATGCCACGCTGATCCCGTACAAAGGACGGGTCAACCACTGGTGGTAAAATACCTATGATGCTAAAATCAATCGAAATCGAGAGATATTTTTGACCAAACAAGCCATTAGGTAAAATTTAAATTTTAAAAGCCAAAGGTAAGCCATTTCGAGAGATATTTTTGACCAAACAAGCATTAGGTAAAATTTAAATTTTAAAAGCCAAAGGTAAGCCATTTAAATTTTATTTATACCTATAGATCTTAGGTAAGTAGGTAGGTATACATATATCCTAAAATTGCTGTTTGTTCTCAGAACTGCTGGTTTTCTCCTATCCTGTTTCTCTTCGATTTTGGGAGGTTTTAGGTATTGGAATTTCAATGATTTAATCGGCCTTTTCAGAAGGTGGGACGGATTTGACCTGGCCATTTGGCTTCTTGAGTTGGAGCCGGTTAGGGGTAAATGACTAATTTTGTGAGTCCTTTGGATTCAAAATGTCAAAACAAATTGCCTTCCCTTTTAGCCTAATACCCGCATGACTTTGCCAGAAAACTTTCGGACTAATATGTTTCGTTCAATATTATCTACCAATCCTTTTTCAAACACTTCTTTTCGTTCGTAATAAATGCTTCATTTTGCTCCGTTACATCTCCTACTTCTTCTGCTCCTTCTTCTTCATCTCCTCCTCCTACTTCTTCTTCTTCTTCTTTATCTTCTTCTTCTTCATCTCCTCCTCCTCCTACTTCTTCCTATTCTTCTTCTTCTTTATCTTCTTCTTCTTCTTCTTTATCATCTTCTTCTTCTTCTTCTTCATCTCCTCCTCCTCCTCCTCCTACTACTACTACTACTTCTTCTTCTTCTTCTTCTTCTTCTTTAATTTTGTGAGTCCTTTGGATTCAAAATGTCAAAACAAATTGCCTTCCCTTTTAGCCTACCCGCATGACTTTGCCAGAAAACTTTCCGACTAATATGTTTCGTTCAATATTATCTACCAATCCTTTTTCAAACACTTCTTTTCGTTCGTATAATAAATGCTTCATTTTGCTCCGTTACATCTCCTACTTCTTCTGCTCCTTCTTCATCTCCTCCTCCTACTTCTTCTTCTTTATCTTCTTCTTCCTCTTCTTCTTCTTTATCTTCTTCTTCCTCTTCTTCTTCTTCTTCTTCTTCTTTATCTTCTTCTTCATCTCCTCCTCCTCCTACTTCTCCTTCTTCTTCTTCTTCTTCTTCTTCCTCTTCTTATCTTCTTCTTCTTCCTCTTCTTATCTTCTTCTTCCTCTTCTTTGGCGGTTTTCAGCTATACCGACTAAACGGTTAGAGATATTGCAAAAGTTAGGGTAGAAGAACACCCCAATAAGCATCATTCAATAGGATAAGGAAAGTCGTGTGATGTTCACACCAGATTTTTTTACCTCATATCTCCTCCGTTACCCTTCTCTATTCCCCTCCGCCTCCTTCTCCTCCTCTCCTCCTCCTTCTCCTCTCTTCCCCCTTCTCCCATCTACATATCTCTTCTCCCTCCTTTGTATCTCTTCCCTCACATATCTCTCCTTTTTCTTCACCTCCATCTCCCTCTCCACTTTCTCACTCCTCCACTCTCTTGCATCCTCATTAATTTACTCCCTTGACACATCGCCGGACACTCTTCCTCATCTCATCCGAAAGTTTTTGAAAACTTTGTTTGGACAGAAAACAAATAACAATTTGTCTTCCGCTTGAAAAACAGAGCGACCTGCCGTCAACCCTGGGTAGCAACGAAGAGAAGAGATTGTTTTTTTGGTTAGCTAGATTCCCTTTAGGGATGACATAATTACTTTCTATTACTACAGTATAGCGGAGCTATACTAGTTATGAAAGTATTGCAATCGGTCCAAATTGTCAAAATCGGGAAATGGTTGGAAATATCCGTTTTGGGATCCCCTGATGTCAAAAAAAGTGATTTTTAGCCCATGGTCTGTACGTACGTACTACAGGTTTTTTTTTTCAAATGTGTTTGAGAAAACTGTAACGAGAGGATTGATCAAGGGAACTGTAAAACTATAGTCTTAGAAATCGAAGAGATGATGATAAGAGAAAGCCAGTCGTTTCGAGAACGAACTTTATTAGGATGAAGTTCATCAAAGACGGTAAGCGAACCCATGACCTAGGGCAGGGATTTCCAATTAACGGCCCGCGGGCCAAATTTGTTCCACCACACCATTTTTGTGGCCCGCGAGGCTTTCGGGGTGAGTCCCCTAGGGCTTGATTTTTGCTCTTTTATTATGGACTGGACTGCGAAAATAAAGCATCCACCCCCATCCCCTCAAGAAAATCCTGGATACCGGCCTGCTCCCTTGTGTATGGGGCTC
>NW_007378242.1:1456-49349 GCF_000475195.1 Diaphorina citri | reverse complement strand
GAGAAGAAGAGGGAGAGAGAGAGAGAGAGAGAGAGAGAGAGAGAGAGAAAGAGAATCTTCAAGCCTCTTGTACGATAAATCTTTGTTTCCAACCCTCTTGCCCCTTCAACATGTCTCGAAAAGGGTTAAACATAAAATAAAAGCTAAAATGTAAGTTAACGCACTTACTTTGACCTCTTATTAATTGAGTTTCAACTTAACCCATTCGCCCCGAACTTTCGACAATTGACACGAAATGAGGGTTCTCCATTCGAGGTGAGGTATGGAACGGACCTTTGAATAATGACTTCGACTAAAGACAATTCATTAGAAAAGTGTAATAAGCAAGAGTTCTCATGGAAATGTCAGGTTAAGAGCAGTAAATGTCCAGTCACTAAAAATTTCCACTTTTTTTTCCAACAAAATTATCATTGATCCTACCTTTTTGAGGGGTTCAATAGACATCTGCCGATGGCGACTATACCTATTGTTGTCAGGCCTAGGCTACAAGAGAAACAAAGTATGGAGACACTAAAAATCTTAGAGTCTACACTACACCTCTATACCTATACTGAGTAAAGTTTAACCCTATCAAATAGTGTATGGAGAGCCAATTGTGCATTTATTTAGTAGCAAAATCCCCCACTAACCTTGGAGCTTGAGACTACAACCTTTACAAATTGGTCTCTGAAAACTAAAATTGAGATTATGTTTGCTGTAAGCTGTAAATTCCTAAAGAAAAGGTCCCATCTCAGATCTGAGATAATTACCAGTACCCATTTCTTTAAAATCTTTCCATGGTCACATGTGTGTGTGTGTGTGTGTGTGTGTGTGTCATTTGATATACAAACAGCATTTGATCGCTTCAAACGGAGAAAGGGTTCAATGCTTAGAGCAAGGAAGCCTGGTCCATAATAAAGTAAATGTAAAGTTAAGAATTGACTATTTTTCCTCTCAAATAAAACTGAAAAGCCCTGTGAACATGGAAAGAAGCATACAAAAGACATGACGAAATTGGCACAACAGAAACTCTTAACGAGTCAAGGCAAAATCGAGTTAAAACTTAGAATTCATTTCGCTCGTTCACCAAATTTCCAGAGTAAGTTTTGTGCTTGTACCTCAGACTATAATACGTTCGTCCTAATGTATTTTACATTATCGATCCACCTAATCAACGGCACGTACTGGCTGGTCGAGCTAATAACTTGGATACCATGCCAACCAAAGGACACAACTCCTACAGGTTTACCATAGGAGTTACGCCTTTTTACTTCCTAGGACTAACTGAAGACCAACTATAGGTATGTATATCTGCCTGATGGTGTTTCTGACAATGTCTTACTTTCGTGCCTTATGGAAAATGCCATATTGACTGTTTTTAGAATGTCTGCTGTCCACCATTTTAATGTAATGATTTAAAATCAAGACTAGAGATCGTTCTTCCTTTATTCCTTTTATTGATTCCTAATTACTACCAATAGGTATATATAATGTTTAAGTCACCCATCCATTTATTGGCCTTGCTCGGCGTAGCTTAACATAAATGACGCTAAAACCGGTCTTAAATTAACGACTACTAACTGAAGACCAACTATAGGTATGTATATCTGCCTGATGGTGTTTCTGACAATGTCTTACTTTCGTGCCTTATGGAAAATGCCATCTTGACTGTTTTTAGAATGTCTGCTCTCCACCATTTTATCTACTGTATTATCTAAAACTTTCTCGCTTTGAGTTCATAGGTCGTCGCGACAAATTTCAAGATCAGAGCTCATTTGTGTGAGAAAATAGGTAAAAAATACCCCCAAAACCATTCTTTTCTGTTTTTTTTTTGGCATTTTGGTTCTCTGGACACAATTTGATGTAATGATTTAAAATCAAGACTAGAGATCGTTCTTCCTTTATTCCTTTTATTGATTCCTAATGACTACCAATAGGTATATATAATGCTTAAGTCACCCATCCATTTATTGGCCTTGCTCGGCGTAGCTTAACATAAACCACCCCACTTTCGTGTTCCTGGTGAAAAGACCTTTAATTTGATATATAGGTCGACTAGGTTTGGATAAGTCGTTCTATGGGGTCAGACAGACACACGGACAGACGACACCGAAGCGAATACAATAGTCCGTCCCTATACCTTTTATTATTAGATTACATATTACTATTGTAATTATGAACTGTAGACAACTCTCAAGAAAAGATAGGCCTGATCGAGCTCAAAACTGAGCAATTATGTTTGCCAAATTTTGTCAAAATTTGGTAAACAGACCAAAATTTGGTAAACAGACCAATAAATTATGGTGAATCATAGAGTTTATCAAAAAGAATTTCCAAAATCTATATAGGAAATTTCGGACAAACCATTGAACTTGCTTCGAAGAAGTCCACCCTGTACATATGGGGTCAGACAGACACACGGACAGACGACACCGAAGCGAATACAATAGTCCGTCCCTATACCTTTTATTATTAGATTACATATTATTACTATTGTAATCTAATAAAGGAAGGACGGACTAAAAATGGGTTCGATACTGTAGTTGTTTAACCAGGTTTTTCCATCATTGATTGTTTTAACACCACGTTAACCTAATTTGGTTCCAAGGGCCCGATGATTACAGTTAAAAATAAAATCGATTGGGTCTGAAATCAAATGAGCTTTTCTTAATAAATAAAATTAGAAAACCTTTTTAATTTTCAATAGAAACGTAGAAAAAGATATAATATTTTTTTTTTTAAATAAGATACAGCGAGAAGTTATACTATGAAAATAACGCGAAATTCGACTAAATTGTTGCATATTGCATACATAGGAACATGTACATGTGTCTGTCTGTTACGGTAATCAAATGAGCTTTTCTTAATAAATAAAATTAGAAAACCTTTTTAATTTTCAATAGAAACGTAGAAAAAGATATAATATTTTTTTTTAAATAAGATACAGCGAGAAGTTATACTATGAAAATAACGCGAAATTCGACTAAATTGTTGCATATTGCATACACAGGAACATGTACATGTGTCTGTCTGTTACGGCCTCACTCCTCCACTCTCTTGCATCCTCATTAATTTACTCCCTTGACACATCGCCGGACACTCTTCCTCATCTCATCCGAAAGTTTTTGAAAACTTTGTTTGGACAGAAAACAAATAGCAATTTGTCTTCCGCTTGAAAAACAGAGCGACCTGCCGTCAACCCTGGGTAGCAACGAAGAGAAGAGATTGTTTTTTTGGTTAGCTAGATTCCCTTTAGGGATGACATAATTACTTTCTATTACTACAGTATAGCGGAGCTATACTAGTTATGAAAGTATGATTCAAAATGGCAGCACCTCAAAGTTATGACTCTTATGCCACGCTGATCCCGTACAAAGGACGGGTCAACCACTAATGGTAAAATACCTGTGATGCTAAAATTAAAATCGGGAAATGGTTGGAAATATCCGTTTTGGGATCCCCTGATGTCAAAAAAAGTGATTTTTAGCCCATGGTCTGTACGTACGTACTACAGGTTTTTTTTTTCAAATGTGTTTGAGAAAACTGTAACGAGAGGATTGATCAAGGGAACTGTAAAACTATAGTCTTAGAAATCGAAGAGATGATGATAAGAGAAAGCCAGTCGTTTCGAGAACGAACTTTATTAGGATGAAGTTCATCAAAGACGGTAAGCGAACCCATGACCTAGGGCAGGGATTTCCAATTAACGGCCCGCGGGCCAAATTTGTTCCACCACACCATTTTTGTGGCCCGCGAGGCTTTCGGGGTGAGTCCCCTAGGGCTTGATTTTTGCTCTTTTATTATGGACTGGACTGCGAAAATAAAGCATCCACCCCCATCCCCTCAAGAAAATCCTGGATACCGGCCTGCTCCCTTGTGTATGGGGCTCACGAATTACCTGCCAATGTAGGATGTGGCCCGCATCATACACTTGGAAGTTGGAAACCCCTGACCTAGGGCGTGCAAGCGGGCTACTTTCCAAGTCTAGCGTAATTTAGCTGTGATGAACCTATGAACAAGATCACGAATTATCCGAAATAATCTTTTCTGAAGACGACAAAAGTCGAGAGAGAGAGAATCTTCAAGTCTCTTGTCTAATATATCTTCCTCTCCAACCCTCTTGACCCTTCAACATGTCTCGGAAAGGGTTAAACATAAAATAAAAACTAAAATGTAAGTTAACGCACTTAGTTTGACCTCTTATTAATTGAGTTTCAACTTAACCCATTCGCCCCGAACTTTCGACAATTGACACGAAATGAGGGTTCTCCATTCGAGGTGAGGTATGGAACGGACCTTTGAATAATGACTTCGACTAAAGACAATTCATTAGAAAAGTGTAATAAGCAAGAGTTCTCATGGAAATGTCAGGTTAAGAGCAGTAAATGTCCAGTCACTAAAAATTTCCACTTTTTTTTCCAACAAAATTATCATTGATCCTACCTTTTTGAGGGGTTCAATAGACATCTGCCGATGGCGACTATACCTATTGTTGTCAGGCCTAGGCTACAAGAGAAACAAAGTATGGAGACACTAAAAATCTTACAGTCTTCATTACACCTATACCTATACTGAGTGAAGTTTAACCCTATCAAACAGTGTATGGAGAGCTGAGGAAAAGAGAAGAAAGAAAATTGAGTGAAAAAAAAAAAAAAAAACAGGAGATAGAAGGAGAGAGGAGAGGAGAAGAAAAATAGAGAAATGTGGGAAGATGATTAGGGTTGAAATTTGAAACGGATTTTCTGGATCTCCATCGATATACCTGTGGTCAAGCAACGAAACAAGGAGAGAAAAAGAAGAGAGGACGAGAGAGAGAGAGAAGAGGAAGAGAAGAGAGAGAGAGGGGGAAGAGAAGAGAGAGAGAAGAGGAAGAGAAGAGAGAGAGAAGAGGAAGAGAAGAGAGAGAGAGAAGAGGAAGAGAAGAGAGAGAGAAGAGGAAGAGAAAAGAGAGAGAGGGCGAAACAAGGGAGAGAGAGAAGAGGAAGAGAAGAGAGAGAGAGAAGAGGAAGAGAAGAGAGAGAGAAGAGGAAGAGAAAAGAGAGAGAAGAGGAAGAGAAGAGAGAGAGAAGAGGAAGAGAGAGAGAGAAGAGGAAGAGAAGAGAGAGAGAGGGGGAAGAGAAGAGAGAGAGAGAGAAGAGGAAGAGAAGAGAGAGAGAGAAGAGGAAGAGAAGAGAGAGAGAAGAGGAAGAGAAGAGAGAGAGAAGAAGTTGTGCTGATTTCTGCTAGTTCAGGACCTCTTTAGCGTTTAGCTTCAGCTCTGTAGATAATGGACAAAACAGATAGAAGGTGAGTAATGGTTATAGAGAGGTATAGTGCGCATTGAGTATTGCATACCGTCCATAATTTTCCGGCACCGTAAGTTAGGATTTCAGAACGAATGTCCGACTGTTGAAAGCAGAGGCCGATGGGTATTATTTTTTCAACACCAACAGCTTGAAAAAAAAAAAAAAAAAGTTTTTATTTATTTCCTTTTACTGGATATAAAGACCAGAATCCAGGATTTTACATCCAGCTATGATATTTGTATGTGAAGTTAAATCTCGAATTCTCTGGTCAACAATTGGATTGTGATAAAGACCAGAATCCAGGATTTTACATCCAGCTATGATATTTGTATTTGAAGATAAATCTCAAATTCTCTGGTCAACAATTGTGGATTGTGAAACCGGACATTATATTCCACCATCAAGTTTATGGGGACTGTTCAGTCTCATTATCGCAGGTTTTAAACCCGGCTTTATTAAAATTATTTTTTCAACACCAACAGCTTAAAAAAAAAAAAAAAAAATATATAGGTATTTCCTTTTACTGGATATAAAGACCAGAATCCAGGATTTTACATCCAGCTATGATATTTGTATTTGAAGTTAAATCTCGAATTCTCCGGTCAACAATTGGATTGTGAAACCGGACATTATATTCCACCATCAAGTTTATGGGGACCGTTCAGTCTCATTATCGCAGGTTTTAAACCCGGCTTGGGTTTATGACATCTTTCTGTCCCGTCTCTTTTTATCGCGAAGAGTTTCAAGGTGTCCTTCAACGGTCAATCCTTTGATCGAAGGTGTTTTATCAAAAGATTGGTACGAGCTTCAACCCTTCAGTCTCATCAAAATTCAGACGAAATGGAAAGTTTACCTCAGATTTCTCACTCGACAATGTACTTTTTAGCTACTGACTGAGGAAATTAAATTATTGATCAAAAGATTCATCAAAACGAATCCAAGACAATCATTCTGATGAATCGAATGAACCACTCGAACGTCATATCAACTTCAATCTCTGGGTCAAGACGATCAATGACGCGTGATACAATCATTTTTAGTCTCATGCAAGCAGGATAAACAGGGATTTTTTTTTCTCATTCGAGCAGGATACTCAAGGTTTTTGGATGAAAGGGTTGACCGTTTAGGGACACCTTTAAGCTGCGTCCCATGGGTTTGTGATGTCGCAGATGATCTAATTAGCATCCTGGCTCGTAAAAAAATCTTTTTATTCAGGTAGATTGCTAGTGCGTTGTAAACAATAAAAAAAGAGACATGTTATTTCCATGGGCGTCTCTTCGATCCCTTACTAATAGGTTTGCTCGAAGACAGAACGGTCGTTTGATACATCTGCTGCAGATCGCCAAACTTGACCAGGATGGAGATATACCTAGGTACCTACATATCGTTGAAGAGTATTTTCCAAGTAGCGATTCGTATTGCCAATTTCCCAAAATATCCCAAATTTCCATTTGATTTTAATGTAACATACCTATTTGAGTTATGCTGTGTCATCTGGCAATCCAGACTTTGAGCAGCTCATCAAAAAAAAAAAAACATGAGCAATCAGCAAAAGTTTCATTCCTCAGCAGAAGTTTTTCATTCCTCAGCAAAAGTTTCATTCCTCAGCAGAAGTTTCATTCCTCAGCAAAAGTTTCATTTCTCAGCAAAAGTTTCATTTTTCATTCCTCAGCAAAAGTTCCATTCCTCAGCAGAAGTTTCATACCTCAGCAAAAGCTTCATTCCTCAGCAAAAGCTTCATTCCTCAGAAAGTTTCATTCCTCAGCAAAAATTTAATTCCTCAGCAAAAGTTTCATTCCTCAGCAAAAGCTTCATTTCTCAGAAAGTTTCATTCCTCAGCAAAAATTTAATTCCTCAGCAAAAGTTTCATTCCTCAGCAAAAGCTTCATTCCTCAGCAAAAGTTTTATTCCTCAGCAAAAAGTTCCTACTATGTCGGAATTGTGTGACTTGAAAGGAAAGGACTTATTGTCACTTAAAACTAAACCAAGGGTGCCCTTAACTCTAATCCTTGCTACTTTCTGCACTCATCAGGTTTATGGCACCAATTAAGATAGCTTCATGTTGGCCATCTCCGGGTATTAATTGCGTTGGCACCAACTTATGCCAGATCCTCTTCAGATCTCAAGGACATTTTTTAGAAGGTTTCATGTCACTCTCATCATCTTCTAAAGGCATCGCCTTGTCGAGATAGCCATTGTTGGCTGTCCATTGCCATCAACTTCATCTGGGAGTATGTTTCAGCATTCATCAGGTCTTTCACATCCTGGAAATATGAAAGTCTGGGACGTCCTCTAGGCCTCATGTCACTCTCATCATCTTCTAAAGGCATCGCCTTGTCGAGATAGCCATTGTTCTCTGTCCATTGCCATCAACTTCATCTGGGAGTATGTTTCAGGTTTCAGCATTCATCAGGTCTTTCACATCCTGGAAATATGAAAGTCTGGGACGTCCTCTAGGCCTCATGTCACTGTATAGTGTATAATTTCCAAGGTTTTAAGTGACGGGGTTTCAAGCTTCAATCGGTGAGACGGTGACAAGCTGCCCGGTTCCCGACATTAACCTCACACAGGGCACATGCGGAATGTGGACTACTGTGGAGCTGGGAAAAGCCAGCATCTCGCTATTTCCCATCCGGATACCAATCACGCGCATCGTTCCTTAACATCAGTGATCCACGAAGAACTGGTTTGTTCAATGTGCCATTACCGCTCGCAGTTGGCTTATATTTCTCGCTATTTCCCATCCGGATACCAATCACGCGCATCGTTCCTTAACATCAGTGATCCACGAAGAACTGGTTTGTTCAATGTGCCATCACCGCTCGCAGTTGGCTTATATTAGGCATGTATACGATAAACGATATTCTACGAATCGTACGAATCGTAAGATAATTTTTTTAATCATTTTGTTCTTTTGACGCAATGACAACTTGTCATTTTCTTGACCCTGACAGTAGTGACAGGCTCAAAAATCCTCCTACTTCTTCTTCTTCTTCCTCTTCTTTGGCGGTTTTCAGCTATACCGACTAAACGGTTAGAGATATTGCAAAAGTTAGGGTAGATTGTAGAAGAACACCCCAATAAGCATCATTCAATAGGATAAGGAAAGTCGTGTGATGTTCACAACAGATTTTTTTTACCTCATATCTCCTCCGTTACCCTTCTCTATTCCCCTCCGCCTCCTTCTCCTCCTCTCCTCCTCCTTCTCCTCTCTTCCCCCTTCTTCCATCTACATATCTCTTCTCCCTCCTTTGTATCTCTTCCCTCAAATATCTCTCCTTTTTCTTCACCTCCATCTTATGGAATATCTTTAGTTGACAGAGGTTGACAGTCTGAAATTATCATGAGTTCTTCTTCTTTATAAGATGCCGACTTTGGAGATTATAAAAAAGAATAAGTTTAAAATCTGATTGACAAAATCCATTATCTGAAGTTCTCAACTTGTGAACACAGAATCTTCGGGGACTTTCTTATACTTGTGGACAAACTTACGTGAGATCCTGTTCCCACTTGCCGTGAGATTCGTCAGATTTTTTTTTCCGAACGTCCTGTAGGCAATGTAATTTAAATGAGAGTGTTCACAATAGACACGACACGATTTTTTTCCGACCGACACAAAAAGTGCTGTAGGCAATGTAATTTAGAGTGTTCCCACTACACACGACACGATTTTTTCCGAACGACAAGTGGGAACGGGCTCACTCCTCCACTCTCTTGCATCCTCATTAATTTACTCCCTTGACACATCGCCGGACACTCTTCCTCATCTCATCCGAAAGTTTTTGCCAACTTTGTTTGGACAGAAAACAAATAACAATTTGTCTTCCGCTTGAAAAACAGAGCGACCTGCCGTCAACCCCGGGTAGCAACGAAGAGAAGAGATTGTTTTTTGGTTAGCTAGATTCCCTTCCGCTTGAAAAACAGAGCGACCTGCCGTCAACCCTGGGTAGCAACGAAGAGAAGAGATTGTTTTTTTGGTTAGCTAGATTCCCTTTTAGGGATGACATAATTTTTCAAATGTCTTTGAGAAAACTGTAACGAGAGGATTGATCAAGGGAACTGTAAAAACGATAGTCTTAGAAATCGAAGAGAGGATGATAAGAGAAAGCCAGTCGTTTCGAGAACGAACTTTATTAGGATGAAGTTCACCAAAGATGGTAAGCAAACCCATGACCTAGGGCAGGGATTTCCAACTAGCGGCCCGCGGGTCACATGTGGCCCGCCACACCATTTTTGTTGCCCGCGAATCAGATTTTTTTTTCCGAACGTCCTGTAGGCAATGTAATATGTAATTTAAATGAGAGTGTTCACAATAGACACGACACGATTTTTTTCGGACCGACACAAAAAGTGGCCTGTTATAGGCAATGTAATTTAGAGTGTTCCCACTACACACGACACGATTTTTTTCCGAACGACAAGTGGGAACGGGCTCTCAGTCTTCTAGTCTCAGCCAGCGGCGATAGCACCCACTGAATCAGGGAAGTTAAGCAACCTTGCGTTGGTCGGTTTCCAGATCGGTGACCATTTGGGCAATCGCATTCTGACGGCTTTTCCCGACCCCACTATGGTGGTTCGGTGTGGCTAATGTGAGAAGGCGGATAGCTTGTATCCGAATGGTAATAGGTACCTCTGTCAATAAAGACCTTATCAATTGTACAGCGAAGTTAAACCCCTAAATCTCTTCCAGCATTTTAAACCTGGATACCTAACTACTAAATAAATTTATTTTTGCCTCCAACGCGTCACACGCCTAATAATAAATAATAATCAAAAATAGTTAGAGTAATACATGTGAAATGTAGGTAGGTAATACCTAATAATAGGTAACTCTCCCCCGAATTGCGGCCCAACTACCTCTGCCCCCAAAGTTGCAGCTAACAAATCATTAACTCCGAACCCATATGTCATCAGACTTGTTAATATTTCATTTTGCACGGGGTTCCTTGTAGGTATTTTTTTTATTATTATTCTTTTTTTTTAGACATTATGATTATAAGGACGGGTGTTCTGGTTCTTTGTGTACGACAAAGACATTGATTGAGGCACATCGGACAAGGCTGACAGGCTTGGGCCTCAAGCTCTTCCCGCCACACAGCCACACACATTCACACGGCCTGAGCGTGAGTGGCGGGCATCAGACCTAGTTTGGAGTGTTTGGGATCATTTTCATAAAATTAGAATAAAAGACACAATAATACTCAAAAGTGCTGGGTCAAAGAGCAATAATTTTATTGTAAGTAATCTCTTGCTGAATATATATGTAGATATTTTAGGCTTGAGAACGTCGTAGCGTATAGCAGCCTTGTTTTCCAATCTACTGTACACTGAACTACTTGTAGACTTAGACTGAGAATCGAACCTGGTACCTTCTACATCAACTCCTGAAGACAACCGGTGTGCATCCCTAAGCTCTGGCCGTTGTGGCGCCCCGAAATTAAGGACGGTTTTTTTTTTTTTTTTTTTTTTCTTCTTTTTTTTGTACGACAAAGGCATTGATTGAGGCACATCGGACAAAGTTTTAATAAGCTCTAAGGCCCGCCTCTCACGCTCAGACCGCGTCTGACAGACCGTCTTAACGTGTGTGGCGGAAAAAGCATGAGACCTAGTTCTGTCAGTCTGCTTTTTCCGCCACACACTGGCAGACGGTCTGAGCGGGAGTGACAGGCTGCACAGGCATCAGGCAACATGTATGAAAGATACATGTATTGAGAGAATATACTTATCAAAAGTTCTGGGTGAAAGAGCAATAATATTGTAAGTTTTTTTTTTTTTAATCCAAGCGACAGGGCCATGTGTGACAATTGTAAATAATGTCTTGAATTATAATGAAATTTGGTCATCATATTTCAGGCCAGATCGGGCTTATGAAGACTTATAGTGACCATCTTTTTCGAGTCAGTAAGTTCACTGAGCTACTTGTAGACTTGGACTGAAAATCGAACCTGGTACCTTCTACATAAGTATCCTGAAGTCCTGAAGACAACCAGTGTGCATCCCTAACCTCTGGCCGTTGTGGCGCCCCGAACAAAACCAATCATAAAATAAATATCTTTTTTACCCCATACTGATTTCGTATAATAGTCCGAAGTTTTAATCATCTACCCCAGCGGTAATTTTTCGCCCCCAAAATATTGTGTCCTAATATTTTGGGTTTGGGTCAAGCGGTCTACCAATAGTCTGACGCAAAACGCAACTCCCCCTTTGGGTCTGTTGCTAAGAGTGTTTTTTAGTGAGCCATGAAGTATTTTCTAGTGAGGTCCGTTTTTGTGGGACAGACGGTTTCTAAAAAGTTTTAAAAACAATAAATTTCCACTACTTCTCTTCTGGCCTGTATGCACGGGAAAATTGCGCTTCTTTTGACACCACTTGCGTCATTTGGGTCAAGCGGTCTACCAATAGTCTGACGCAAAACGCAACTCCCCCTTTGGGTCTGTTGCTAAGAGTGTTTTTTAGTGAGCCATGCAATATTTTCTAGTGAGGTCCGTTTTTGTGGGACAGACGGTTTCTAAAAAGTTTTTAAAAACAACAAAATTCTACCCGTTCTCTTCTGGCCTGTATGCACGGGAAAATTGCGCTTCTTTTGACACCACTTGCGTCGACCTAAGTACCCGCAAACGGGCTCCAGATTGGTGGAATTTTACTTGACCTTTTTTCTACCTTTTGTACGGGACCTGTTTTCACTAGGGAAAATGGTTGAAGAATGGGTGTGTTTGATTGAAGAATTTGCGTTTCGTTTGCTTGTTTGTCTGTCGTTTGTCGTGATATGTCCAGACGGTCAGCCATTTGCGCACTAAATTTGAGTCTTGACATTGCTGAACTTCAGTGATCTATGAGAATCTATTGCATTTGGATTACTGTTATAGTTAAAGGATTTAGCGTCCACCAAGACCTTCCCTCTTTCTTGAGCTCAGTTTATTGCAACTGCCCCAACATAAAACATTAAATTCGAGCTAGAGAGTCCTTTGACTTTCTTATATTATCTTTTGAAATATTGCCGAAATATTAATGTGTTTTTTATTTATGTCATTTTTTCCCTTTTTTCTGTCTAGATTTCAGAAGACGGTACGTACACCTATATTGTTATTATGTTTATAATTATTATTTATTTATAATTATAGGGGCGTGCGATGGGGAACAAAGATGAAATTGGGTTTTATAAATCATCTTTTTTTTTATTTTTTAATACCTAAATAATTATAATAAAACCTATCTCGTATTGGATCTTTTGTTCTTTTCCTACAATAGATAAAGAGCTATACCTAATACATTTGCTGATAAGGGATAACAGTATATGGTCTATTAGTTATGTACCTATTAAGGTGTGTCCAAAGATGGTCGACCGGCCGTCGATCGACGAACTGAACCTATGTTTTCGAAACAGTGTGGACGGTTCAGTCGATATCGATCGACGGCAGGTCGACTATGTGTGGACACAGCTTTAGATGCTCAAGAGATCCGGACGTTCTGGACCAACTTCTTTCAGGGCTTTAAAGGTAGAAAGACACGTCACGTCACTTTATTGGGCTCATGTGGGGAGTCAGAAAGATGTTATACCTTCCTTAAGGCTATCCTTTCTGATGTGGCAGATTTTAATTTGCAGAGCTGTTGAGGGGAATTAAAAAGGGAGCACCGTAGCGTATAGGTGGGGGGAGGAGGGGGAAATATCTCACTCCCTAGAATCTTAGATGAAAGATTTTAATTACCAACCCAATTTTATTTTAAAACATTATCTATTTGAATATTTATTTCAGAACATGACTTTAACTTTATGTTTGTTTTATGTAGGTATTATATTAAAATCCTGTTAATCCACAATAGTTGATGGTAACTTGTTCAACCGCAGACATAATTTAAGCCACAGAGGTTTAGGTGGATTATCATTTTGATCAGGACATCTCCAATGTAGAAAATCAACCAATTGAAACCAAACCGGAATAGAAGGAAAAGACTTAAGACTTGAATTAAGTCAAAATTCAGTAAACGGTGAAAATAATATTCTGATCCGCGGAGCCCTTTCAATCCCACCGAACGAAGGTATATACCTATTACCTACATCAGATGGGTGATAATCTGATAATACGCGGATCTTATAATCCCACAACTATGTGTGGACACAGCTTTAGATGCTCAAGAGATCCGGACGTTCTGGACCAACTTCTTTCAGGGCTTTAAAGGTAGAAAGACATGTCACGTCACTTGGGCTCATGTGCGGAGTCAGAAAGATGTAATACCTTCCTTAAGGCTAGCCTTTCTGATGTGGCAGATTTTAATTTGCAGAGCTGTTGAGGGGAATTAAAAAGGGAGTGCCGTAGCGTAGGTGGGGGGAGGAGGGGGAAATATCTCACTCCCTAGAATCTTAGATGAAAGATTTTAATTACCAACCCAATTTTATTTTAAAACATAATCTATTTGAATATTTATTTTAGAACATGACTTTAACTTTATGTTTGTTTTATGTATTACATATATTAAAATCCTGTTAATCCACAACAGTTGATGGTAACTTGTTCAACCGCAGACATAATTTAAGCCACAGAGGTTTAGGTAATGGAATATCTTTAGTTGACAGAGGTTGACAGTCTGAAATTATCATGAGTTCTTCTTCTTTATAAGATGCCGACTTTGGAGATTATAAGAAAGAATAAGTTTAAAATCTGATTGACAAAATCCATTATCTGAAGTTGAATATCTCAACTTGTGAACACAGAATCTTCGGGGACTTTCTTATTTATACTTGTGGACAAACTTACGTGAGATCCCGTTCCCACTTGCCGTGAGATTCATCAGATTTTTTTTTTTTCGGTCGATATTCAAATTGGGGGAGCCGCCATTGAAATTTCGACCGAAACAAATAAATTGCAAAATATCTCTTCGCTTGAAATCAATCAAAATCAGGACGAATCAATTCATTTGAAATCTGGGAGAACTGGAAATCGTTTTGGGTCAAAAGTTGCGCACGATGCACGGTTTCTTAAGAAGCAAAGTGAGACGATTTTGACGTCCATGAAGTCAAATTATTTTGAAGAATTTAAGAGTGCATACATGGCTGAGTTTAACATGGAAATTGTCCAGTTGATAAAGAACTGAATTTATTCTTATAGGTACTACATATTATTTAGAAATTATCTAATTAGTACCTAGGTAGGTACCTATATAAGATATGTGCGTGGATATTGCCAATGTCTCTGACAGTAAAGGAAAAGACTTAAGACTTGAATTAAGTCAAAATTCAGTAAACGGTGAAAATAATATTCTGATCCGCGGAGCCCTTTCAATCCCACCTACATCAGATGGGTGGTATACCTACATCAGATGGGTGATAATCTGATAATACGCGGATCTTATAATCCTAAACAACATCGATGGTTAGCCTTACGCATATAACGTAAGTCCATCAACCTAAAATGTTGTTAGGGATATTACGTATGATAGAGGGAACTGGTTCGATAGAGGGAACTGTAACTGCTAAGGTCCCTAAAATGTTGTTAGGGATATTACGTATGATAGAGGGAACTGGTTCGATAGAGGGAACTGTAACTGCTAAGGTCAGGATAAAATCCGCCCCGGGCGGGAATCGAACCCGCGGCCTAGCGCTTACAAAGTAGACGCACTACCAACTAAGCTAACTAGGCTGGCAATAAGGTCTTATCGTCCTGAATGCGAAGAGAACTTCGGGCAGGATAAAAGAAAGCCAGCTGTTCCGAGGGCGAATAATGTTCTACTCTCTAAAGCAAGCCAGGCTGGCTTCCAATGGTTCATTAAAGTACCGTTGCATTTTTCTATGGGGGCTGCTCTGAACCAGTAGTTGGTATGCTGGATTTCTAATTAAGGAGCGCGGTAGCTCTCCGCTAAGACTCCGGGCAAATAGGTATCGGGTTCAAGGTAGCGAAAGGCCGGTCTGATTTCACTAGCCTTCTGTGGTCATTGACTACAAGAGAACCGATATTCAAATTGGGGGAACCGCCATTGAAATTTCGACCGAAACAAATAAATTGCAAATACATATCTCTTCGCTTGAAATCAATCAAAATCAGGACGAATCAGTTCATTCGAAATCTGGGAGAACTGGAAATCGTTTTGGGTCAAAAGTTGCGCACGATGCACGGTTTCAAGAAGCAAAGTGAGACGATTTTGACGTCCATTAAGTCAAATATTATTTTGAAAAATTTAAGAGTGCATACATGGCTGAGTTTAACATGGAAATTGTCCAGTTGTTAAAGAACTGAATTTATTCTTATAGGTACTACATATTATTTAGAAATCTAATTAGTAGGTAGGTACCTATATAAGATTATGTGCGTGGATATTGCCAATGTCTGACAGTAATAAATAGTGCAAACATCTACCTAAGTAGCTATTCATAATCATGTTTGCTTGTAGGTATTTTTCTTGAAAAAAAAAAAAAATAATAATGATAATAATAAAAAATAATTAAAAAAAAAAAATGTATTCGATAGGTAGGTAGGTGTGTAGGGTTGGTGTCTAATCTAACTATAGTCTACTTGAAAACTTTCGAAAACTTGGGAGGGATGTTGAGGAAGAAGAAGGGAAAATACCATTTTGCATCTAAGAAAGCATGAAAGTTCTAAAGTTTCTTAATTCTTAGCTGTCATACTGTCATACCTCGCTCCAAAGTTCTGAGCAGCACTGTCATACTTATAATATTATGTTTGTGACGTCATCACATGACTGTTTCCAACTTGGCACTCACGTCAGGGGTTTTTTTTTTTGTCTGGTTATTTCGCTGTATTAACTCTCTAAAAGACCGTCTGGCTGGGGGACTTTAAACACGGAGAATACCAGTCTGAAATTCCCCTTGCTAAGGAAATAGCAAAGGTTGAGTGCGAAGGGCATCCACTCGTAAAATTTTTGTAGCCAAAACCAAATGTCAGCCCAAAACAATCACCCTGATCAGGTGTATACCTGTCAGGTCTACCTGATAGTGAGTGGCTGGCCTTAGTTTTAGTAGATAGGTACAGGTCCTACACACATTGTAATGTACCTACTTACTGGGTACATTGAGTTATCATATTATAACAACCTGTCAATATTCAGCGATGCGCATACATCAAATACCTACCTGATAGATTTTTACTTTCCTTATCCTATAGGAAGGAAAGTAATATTATGGGGTCACATTTTCGACGGTGAGTTTTTAAAAGGTTGAGTGCGAAGGGCATCCACTCGTAAAATTTTTGTAGCCAAAACCAAATGTCAGCCCAAAACAATCACCCTGATCAGGTGTACCTGTCAGGTCTACCTGATAGTGAGTGGCTGTGGCCTTAGTTTTAGTAGATACAGGTCCTACACACATAGGTCTGTAATGTACCTATTACCTACCTACCTACTGGGTACATTGAGTTATCATATTATAACAACCTGTCAATATTCAGCGATGCGCATACATCAAATACCTACTTGATAGATTTTTACTTTCCTTATCCTATAAGAAGAAAAGTAATATAATGGGGTCAAATTTTCGACGGTGAGATTTTCGTGCCAAAACACGTTAGGATAGGTGCTGCGGTCGGCGACATTTTGACCGCTTTTTGGCGGGTTTCGACCTTTTCTTGGCGGTTTTCAGCTATACTGACTAAACGGTTAGAGATATTGTAACAGTTAGAGTTGAAGAACACCCAAATAAGCATCATTCAATAGGATAAGGAAAGTCGTGTGATATTCACACCAGATTTTTAAGTACTACCTAATTTCCTATTTTCAAAGAGCTCTGAATTCTAATATTTTGCACAGGTCGCATTGATTTCTTAATTTGCTGATCGGTCGCTACTCAGTTATCCGTGTGATGTACTGTTACAACGGGTTTTCTGGAAACATGAATGTTATTATGAATTTTACATGCATGCTAATGTTTCGGAGAATGTGAGCTCGTTTGAGAGTTTTGGTTTGGAAAATGTTTGATTGACATTATTTAGCACGATCTTAAGCTGTGTCGACAAATGGCCGACGGCCGTCGATCGATGTGAAAAAAATACAAAAGACAACTTTTTTCCTGTCGGGTGTCGGCCGTCAATAGACATATTTTGCACAGGTCGCATTGATTTCTTAATTTGCTGATCGGTCGCTACTCAGTTATCCGTGTGATGTACTGTTACAACGGGTTTTCCGCAAACATGAATGTTATTATGAATTTTACATGCATGCTAATGTTTCGGGGCACGCGGAGAAATGTGAGCACGTTTGAGAGTTTTGGTTTGGAAAATGTTTGATTGACGTTATTTAGCACGATCTTAAGCTGTGTCGACAAATGGCCGACGGCCGTCGATCGATGTGAAAAAAATACAAAAGACAACTTTTTTCCTGTCGGGTGTCGGCCGTCAATAGAACAGTCGCGCTTACTTGGGTGATGTTTCAAAGTCATAGAGCAGGAAAAATGAGGACCAACGGAATTTTTCTTTTTCTTCTACGACTTCTAGATCCCGAGATAAATCGATTTAAAAAATACCGGTAAATCGTAAACTTTGACGTCACGGCATACGCTCTCGTATGCGATGACGTCACATCAAATGTTCCGACCAAAGCTCCCTCGCAGGCAACACATTAATCTGTTTGTGCGCATACGTTTCTGCGCATCTCCTGAAGTCTGACGTCAGAGTTCAAGACTCTGAAGGAAAATAAAAATTGTATTTTCGACCTTTTACAGTTATTATTTCGGAGTTTTGACCTCAAATTTGGATTTTTCCCTAATTTTTACATAGGTATCGACCATTTATTTATAATAAAATTAATTTTTACCCATTTGCAACTGCTCCATTGTTTCGTCCTCAAGACCTGCTGGTTAAGGCCAGCCCCTCACTATCAGGAAAACCTGACAGGTACAACTGGTCAGGTTTATCTGACACCTGATGAGCACACATACTCTCAGGTAGACCTGACAGGTACGGTTGAAAAGGTCCGCATGTATGGTCTACCAATTGTTTCGTCCTCAAGACCTGCTGGTTAAGGCCAGCCCCTCACTATCAGGAAAACCTGACAGGTACAACTGGTCAGGTTTATCTGACTCCTGATGAGCACACATACTCTCAGGTAGACCTGACAGGTACGGTTGAAAAGGTCCGCATGTATATGGTCTACCAGTCTACCTGATGAGCACACACACTATCAGGTAGACCTGACAGGCGGACCTGATAAGGTCTACCTGATAGTGAGTGGCTGGCCTTAGCTGGTTATTTAGTTGGTTACCTGGCTAACTTCTGAACTTTATCTCACCTGACCAATCTGAAGGCAACGAGGTTTTAATGCCTAATTAAAAATTTATGTGAATTGTTCCTCGGATAATTAAGGCTGATGCTCACCGTTCCCTAGTCAGTTGGTCGCTAGTCACTAATCAGTTAGATAAAGTACGTGTGTACCTACATAAATATTTCGGTTTTAATGCCTAATTAAAAATTTATGTGAATT
This sequence comes from Diaphorina citri, assembly GCF_000475195.1. Taxonomy (NCBI): domain Eukaryota; kingdom Metazoa; phylum Arthropoda; class Insecta; order Hemiptera; family Psyllidae; genus Diaphorina; species Diaphorina citri. Next base: position 30,663 of record NW_007378242.1, on the reverse strand, counting down.
GTTCCTCGGATAATTAAGGCTGATGCTCACCGTTCCCTAGTCAGTTGGTCGCTATCCACTAATCAGTTAGATAAAGTACGTGTGTACCTACATAAATATTTATTTACAAGCATCATTATAGTCATGTGAGAAAAACATGAGATTTCTGAAAAACCTCCTGTCCTTTAGAAAAGATTCCATTGACAACAATCCAAATTAAAAATCAAGGAACCAGCGGCGCGGCGGGCGAAAGAACGTTGAATGCACCAGTTCCTCACGGATCACTGAAGTTAAGCAACGTTGCTCGTGGTTAGTACCTGGATGGGTGACCCACTCCACTCAGGCTGGGTGAAATTAAATAAATAATTTAATTTCTCAATTATTGAGAAGGTGGAAGTATTAGTTTAAACTTGGAAGATGGAGCAGGGGTTCCCCAATGTGATGTTTTCTGGAGATGTTTCTTTTTATGCACAAATGGTTTAGGTATTAATAAAGTTTACCTACACTATTAGGTGAAAGTCTCCTTGAGAAGGTGGATATCTTGTAGCCGAATGGTGGTTAAAACCCCCGCCACGAGAAGAGCTAAGTTGTTAAAAGTGACGTTAAAAATCAAGGACAATTCTTTGTGTTCTCATAGAGCATTAGTTAATATCCACTCTGATCCAAGGTGCATGGTTTTTAGTTAGGTAAGGGGATAAAGTTCGCCCCTGGTGGGAATAGAATCCGCGACCTATCGCTCACAAAACAGACGCGCAACCGCCTGAGCTAATTATACTGGCAGGGTAGGAGAAAGCCAGCTCTTCTGAGGACGAACGCTAGGTGATAGGGATAAAACCCTGATGCTCGGGAACAAATAGGCTTGCTTATGTAGTTTTTGCTAAGCCTAGGTTCTAGTTGATAACTATAGGAACTTAGGTACATAAGTAATATTAGGTGAAAGTCTCCTTGAGAAGGTGGATATCTTGTAGCCGAATGGTGGTTAAAACCCCCGCCACGAGAAGAGCTAAGTTGTTGAAAGTGACGTTAAAAATCAAGGAAAATTCTTTGTGATCTCATAGAGCATTAGTAATATTCACTCTGATCCAAGGTGCACGGTTTTTAGTTAGGTAAGGGGATAAAGTTCGCCCCTGGTGGGAATAGAATCCGCGACCTATCGCGCGCTTACAAAACAGACGCGCAACCGCCTGAGCTAACTAGACTGGCACGGTAGGAGAGGCCAGCTGTTATGAGGAACCTTACCTGATTAGGATAACCCCGTGGCCGGGAATAGCTAGACTGGCTTATGTAGTTTGCACCGTCCGTCCCGTCCTGGTTAAACTAAGCCTAGTTTCTAGTTGATACTAACTTAGGTAAGTATGGGTGCTTTTTTTTTTTTTTTTTTTTTTTTTTTTTTTTTTTTTTTTTTTTTTGAGAAATTGAGATGGTATTTCAAAGATTGAGGAGGTCCTTCCTACCTGTTAATCGTACATTTCTACATGTTTTCATGCTTTTGTAAAATCTGAAATCTAGTGCTGGTATTAGCACTTGTAAATTCTATCCCTTGTCTTCCATTCTTCAATGCTTGTCCGTTTCTTAGGTTGGCAATCATCGGCCATTTGATGAATATTTGCGATTTTTAAAAAGAATAAATAAATAATACCTACTAGGTAGGTATTTATAGGTACTTATAAATTATAAAAATCATAATAAGAAACATACTGTCATATTATTTAAAAAGAATATAAGAAATAGGTATACATATACTGTCTTAGTACATACTAAGCACCTACAAAAAATACCAAAAAGAAAAAATGTTACGCAAACTGGATGTTAAGGCATATGGACTACCTACTTCTTTCTAAATATTTTTCAAATAGTTTCATTATGTGTGTCTATCTGTCTATCGTGCATCTCCGCTAAATTTCTCCAAGTCCTTATAATGTAATGTATTTAGGTAGGTACGTAGATAAATTTATGTAGGTAAATATATAGAAAAATACATAGATATATCTATAGATAGACCTACAACGATAGTTTTTAATATATCAGCTTCTATTTAATTTATTTCATCCGTGTTACTTCATTCATAGGTAACAAATATCTTGCGGTTTGTTCTCAATAGTTCGAATGACTTTTCCTGTCTTTGAAGATCCACTGATAAACCTATCGGCCAAATCTCTTTGTATTTAAAGTTCTTTGGTTTTTTGTTACACTTTTTTGTAGGTATTGCATTGGAATATAATATTTGTTATTAATATGTTTTTAAACTTTTTATGCTTTTTCAAGTGTTTCTTTACCGCTTCGTTAAATCGGTACTTGTCTGTCGGAAGTTTTTGACCATCTTGAAGATAAATATGATTGTACAATGGGGGGGTATTGTTTCATTTTCAGTATTATCGTGGATCTACCTACATATTTAATATTTTTCATGATGGACGTTAATCCCAAAAAATCAGTTTCAGCATTTTCATTTAGATGCTTAATTAGCAGTTATACAGTGACGTTAACCTCTATCAAACAAAGCAAACAAATTATTATTATTTATTTTCTTAAGCTGTGTCGACAGAGAAAAACACAAAATAATGACTTCTCATTGGATGTCCCCGCCTACTAAATTTTATGCTGATCTGCGTTTTGGTGACATTCCTTGAAAAACACAAAATAATGACTTCTCATTGGATGTCCCCGCCTACTAAATTTTATGCTGATCTGCGTTTTGGTGACATTCCTTAAAAAAACGAATTTTAAAAAAGTGGGGGTTGACTGAGACAAAGCGCGACAGTGTCGCAACTTAGTAGAGGTCTAACCTCGGTGTTGTTAGGATCTACGTGCTGCATATTTCTTCTCTTCAAAATAAACTTTGAAAAAAATATAATAAAGAAAAAACTTCAACATCACGCCGCAAGGTTTCGCGAAAATATTCGAAAATAATTAATTCTTTTTAGCCCAAAAATAAATAAAGTGACGACTTTTGTGAATTAATTATCTCGGTATTTATTACTTTTGGTAAATTTATTCATGTTGTTTTTTTCTAGCACGTGCTTTTTGTTTTGTAACGAATTTGTAATTGTTGAGCATTGATAACGAAACAGTTTTTCGATATTTAATTCAAATTGGCTAAATAGTTTCCTCATTTATTTAGATAATGTATTGAATTCTTATTTAAATAATGAAATGATAATCGTTAGATAGAAATTAAATTTATCTAATTCGTTTTTAACTGCCACAGTATTACCTACGTAGGTGTTTTAGCAGATTATTTTTTTAAGAATTCTACCCTAAAGAACACCGGGCAAATCCGGACTTTCCTTTTAAATATTAAAAACATTACCGGTAAACATTTTTTGATGTGTGATTAGGCCAATATTTATCCTATACTTAATATTTGATCTAACAAAACATTTATGTAAGCTATAACAATCAGAAGTGTATGTTTTTGTTGAATTCAAATCACCTAACTATTTCTCAATAAATTGTTGCTACAAATTACCTACTAATTGAAATAACGAATGCTTACACAGGTAATAACAAAGACTCCATGATCTATGAAAACGGACCGAGAACATCTCCTTGAGGGCATCATTTTGTTATTTTGTTGAATTCAAATCACCTAACTATTTCTCAATAAATTGTTGCTACAAATTACCTACTAATTGAAATAACGAATGCTTACACAGGCAAAAACAAAGACTCCATGATCTATGAAAACGGACCGAGAACATCTCCTTGAGGGCATCATTTTGTTGAAAGTGTCAAAGTTGGTTGCAATATCAATCAACTTTATTGGTGGATGTGTCAATTTTCCTAAAATATTTCTCTAACACAATTTTCAAGCCGTGTTTTCCTTTTAATTAAAGAGTGTTTTTTCGTGCTTTAGCTCCTCATTTTCACAGCGTGTTTTGTCTTTTCGCTGTATTAAGTGTTTTTTAATCTAATTCGACTAGTACTTCATATAAGGAGTTGTGAATGGTTACTAAAGTTGAATCATTTAGCGGAACAACGGAGCCCAATAAGAATTATGCCCGAGATATTTTGTTTACAGACAGACAGACAGACAGACACACAGACAGACAGACACACACACGGACCAATGGCTGAAACTTTGTATTTAGGCTCTAGGGACCTCAAAACGTGTTTTGGCACTAAAAACTGACCATCGAAAATTTGACCCGATTACATTACTTTCCTTCCTATAGGATAAGGAAAGTAAAAATAGAATTTATAATTTTATTTTCATTATATTTTTTCTTACAATGTTGAGAATATTTCAGCTCCTGTTCCCCACAATTTGGCTTCAAGATGAACTTTATATATGCTTTGTGACCGATTATAAAGTACTTTCTGTGTGACTTAACTACAGGCGGTGCATGTGTGAGCCCGTGTATACTACTTGCGTACTGCAGTACTAGTTCCGTACTGAAAGGTCTAAAAGTACAGGTAGAAATTACTACTTGCGTACTAAAGAGCTTTGTTAACTCCTCAGAAACATACGGTGTGAGGAAAATGGGGACCAATTCCTGACCGGAAAAGTTCAGCCTTTTAAGGGCGGGGTTCCACGAAGTGATTTTAAACTCCGTTTAAGTTTAATCTCGGTTTAAGCAATCATTATTATAATACATATTTTCTATTAGGCACTTTAAAGGCTAACATATTGACTAAAAAATTTTGAATTTTTCAAAAATCAACCAATCAGATTGCATATTCCGAGAGTTAAACAGTAAACAGTTCACACAAGACAGAGTCTTTGTGTCTTGGTCTATCACACTGCTGGTTCTCCTAAGGTGGCAGTAGCAGAGCTAAGAGGGTTTCGCACTCCTCTTTGCTTCGGTGCCTGGTGTTGAATCAGTACACTGGATTTCATACAATACAGAAATCAACACAGATTTCAAGGGTCTGTTGTACAATAATCGTTATTTCGACAAGCTACCCGCCTCCTCAATTTAACCTCACCAGTCTGAGTGGAGCTGGGAACCCAGCAGCACGCGATTGACCAGATGGTCACGTACTAACCGCGCGCAACGTTGCTTAACTTCGGTGATCCGTGGGGAACTGGTGCATTAGACGTGCTATCGCCACTGGTTCTGATCACTCCCATGTTACTCCCATAACAACGGCCCCAATTGTCATTACGTATGTATTTATTCCAGAGGAAGCGATTTGGTTTTCTTCTGTTCGTTGTAAAGCGAGTTAATTTCTTAACTATTTCCTGTCCTTACCAACCTGATGTGTACAGTGATGCTACCTAGTGGATTAGTGGAACTTGTACACTTCTGATGTGAAACTAGTGATGCTTCTGATGTGAAACTGTGATGTGAAGGTGGCACGAAATCCAACATGAGAAGTCATGTGAGAAAAGGATTTTTTTTAGATAGGTATGGAACAAGTAATACTTATGTACCGAATGTATAATAAAAATAATACGAAACGGGAAGAAGAAGACGAAGAAGGAGAAAAACAAGAAGAAGGAGAAAAAGAAGAAGAAGGTGAAAAGAGTTTAGAATCGCATTTTCCTCCCTAAAAAAAAATTGAAAATAATTTTGTCCCTCTTCAGCCATCTGATTGGCAAAAAAAAGAAAAGAAATCACGAGTCAAAGCTGAAAAAAAGGGAGGAGTGTCACAAAAAAATTCCAGTCGTAAAAAAAGTTCCATAAAAAGGAGAGGGGACAAAAATATTTTGTCATAAACTCAGCGGGAATTTCCGTCTTTGGACAATGACAAAACTCCCTCCGTTTTACCCCCTGCCGTACAGGAGGGATTGGGTGAGAGGGAAATTTGTCTCCCTGCTGCGCTGTGTCGTTCCCAAGCTTTCTGAGCTTCCCCCCTTTTTCCCCTCTCACCGTCTTTTTTCCCTCTTTTAATTCCCTTCCTTTCAGTTTTTTCACTGTTGCTTTTAGTCAGCGCAAATTGTCACCGCCCTATTTTTTTCTCATTTCTCCCGGACTTTCTCTCCTTTTTTTCTTCCCATCCAAGTCAAAGGAAAAGGTGGAGCCAAATGCTGTGTGCTCGGTCCCAATTCGGCTGGGGATGTGGCGATTGTAGGGACAAGGAAATTCCCCCAGAAGAGCGCCGTAGAAAATAAGGTGAAAAGGAGAGAAAAAAATGAGGAAGAAGATTTTGTCAAATGCTGATGGAAAAATGTCGGAATTTTTCCTCCAAAAGAGAACCTTTGAAAAGTAGGAAGAAGAAAATGAGTGCAAGTCACAGGACAGAGAGTACCAGATAGTCCAGATACTAACACTACACCTACAACTATTTTGATATATCTATTATATGGGGCAAAAACTGAAAAGGATAATGCGAAGAAGGAAAATCGGTGGATGTGCCAATAACTCATATCTTATATTCTACCCAGACAATTAGAAGAGAGAAATTATGTAGGTGTTTTACTACCAATACACGAGAATGAGAGAAATTGGTGGATGTGACAATTTCCTTCTTAAGAAGAAGAAGAAGAAGAAGAAGAAGAAGAAGAAGAAGAAGAAGAAGAAGAAGAAGAAGAGTAGGATGAGAAGGGGGAGGAAGAATAAGAAGAAGTGGATAGGTAGTAATTTAAAAGGAAATTTCGCACGCGCACTATTATTTAGGTTTTTTGGGAGAAATTGTATTACAGGAATTATTGGCACATCCACCAGTATCTCTTTGAGAAAAATGTACGTTAATATTAGAATAAGATTAATAAGAGTTATTGACACATCCACCAACAACTTAGGTATGTATCTGAGAGAAAAATGTATTCTAATAAGAATTTGACACATCTACTAATTTCACTTCTTCAAAAGAGAAGTTGTTCCTACTATAGGAAATATTGACATCTCCACTAATACCTCTGCGAGAAAAATGTAAAAGAGTTATTGACACATCTACTAACAATTTATCTGGGGAAAAAATGTTTGTCGTTTGTTTGACACATTCACCAATTTCACTTCTTCAAATGTTCACTTTTTTAAGGAGAAGCTGTAGTATCAATCAATATCAATATATTTTATTGTGGATGTATACATGGTATGTTCACAATATTTTAGTATAGGCATTATTGCATCTCCATCAATAGTATTTCTTACTCGAGTGTTTTGGGAGAATATTTTGTATTATAGTAATATTGTCACATCCACCAATGCACCAATAATTTTTATTTAAGTGACCACAGATTCACCTGACAAGTCAACCCATCAAACTGTTGACAGAACGTCTCAGATATGCAAGTATTGTAAGCTAAAAAAAAAAAAAAAAAAAAAAAAAAAAAAAAAAAAAATGGTGGATGTGACAATTTTCCCTTTACGTATTTGATGGTCACATATTTAAGGAATATCTACAAAGTGAAGAATCATAAAGAAAAGAAGAATATGTATAAGAATAATGGGTACAGAAATACTAGTTTCTGTCTATTCGACACTAGTCGTAAAATATGAAAAAAGAAAAAGAAGATAAAGAAAGAAAAGATGAAAAATAAGCATTTAAAAGACGAGAGCAAAGGTATTGGACTATGTACCTTATAGGTACCCTTGTAGAGATGAAAAAGAGAGACACAATTTCAGAGACAAAACTACAGGAGAAACGGGAGAAAAGAGAAGGAACGAGTTGAGAAAATGACGCACAAAATAGAAGAAGAGAGAATAAAATTAGTGAGAGGAAGAGAAAAAGGGACACAGAAAATAAAATGGCGAAAGAAGATACGGGGAAAAAAAATCCCTCGTTGGTCCTCCAAGTGCCTTCTGTTTCGAGAAAATCCCCCTCTCATCCTTCAAGATCTCGAGAAAAGGAGGGAGAGAAAAGAGAGAAAAAAAAAAAAAAAAACAATTTTTTCCAGGGTTGACAACCGAAGAGCTAAGCGCATGACCCGAGATGTCCTTCCTTCTGTACATTTCTTTCTCTGAAAATCCCTTTTTTTTCTCTCCTGGACACAGCAAAAGTGCTCCTTTGCTGGCTTGGCATGACGACTTTCCCCCTCTTATGACAGTTTGGATAATTTTCTTCGCCGAGCAAGACACTTTTCTCATCGTGAGAAAAAAAGAATTATATCGTGTGCTATAAACGGAGAAACTAAAGTGAGAACTAACAACTTGAGTTGGGAAATTTTTTACCTAGGTATAAAAGTGAAAGTATTTTTTACTTTTTTTTTATCTAGGCGTTGAAAATTTTTGCCGAAGCGTTGGGAAAAATTATCCGTTCCCACCGAGCATGGCCGTTTTGAGGTGTCGCTAAAAAACGGTTCTCTTTACACTCCTAGCTATCTTTCGCGTGTTTTTTTCACTCGTTTCTTGTAAGACACTAAAAATATCGATTTGACCCAAATATGTAGAGTTAACCCTGGTAATACGATATACTCAGAGCTTCATCTTTCCTTTTTGAAAATTTATAAAGAACCTCTCTGCAAAGTTTGATCGACTTGGTCCTGAAAACTAAAGTCCTGAGAAAATCGAAATTTCCTCTGAAGTTGAAGACATGTTTCCTAATTTCAATCACCTACCTATAGTTCAATCAAAACTTAACAAGAGAAGCGAACGTGTTAAAGCGTCTCAAAGCCGACCCATGACATTTTGTTGAAAGTGTCAAAGTTGGTTGCAATATCAATCAACTTTATTGGTGGATGTGTCAATTTTCCTAAAATATTTCTCTAACACAATTTTCAAGCCGTGTTTTCCTTTTAATTAAAGAGTGTTTTTTCGTGCTTTAGCTCCTCATTTTCACAGCGTGTTTTGTCTTTTCGCTGTATTAAGTGTTTTTTAATCTAATTCGACTAGTACTTCATATAAGGAGTTGTGAATGGTTACTAAAGTTGAATCATTTAGCGGAACAACGGAGCCCAATAAGAATTATGCCATGGGAATAGGTAAGATGATCTTGTATTTTATACTTTTGTGTTTCATCTATATTTAAAGTATTTTATACAAATGTCTACTCGTATCTCCTTTAGTAGACTGTATTGTATAAGTTCAAGTTCAGTAGGATTCGTTTGATGCATTGATTGAAAACTTCAAAGAACTATCTCTAAATTAGTAAGGATAAAATGTGATTTTAACACCCCAACAACTTTTGAAGAATAGGCAAGCATGTATAAACAGTATGGGTGTACCTCTCTAATGTACGACCTGCTCATAAAAGTAGAAACTGTAGGGTAAAATACACACGAGGTATTCACAAGTCAGTTTCAGCAGGTTAGGTATACTAATTACTTTGATTCGATATTAACATACAATGCTCACTCGTCAACACATTCACTCCCGCTAACCGCCGAACCGTACATTTCTCGAGGTTCGGCCCGAGGAGACTTTTGATCTACGTTTTATAAAGAATCTCTCAGCAAAGTTTGAATGACTTGGGCCGAAAACTAAAGTTCTGGGAAGAGTGGATATTTTTGAGCTTTTTCTAAACTAGTCCTGAATATAAGGGCTGAATAAGGGCCGAGCCATACATTTCTCGACGTTCGGCCCTTAGGAGACTTTTGATCTACGTTTTACGAAGAGCCTCTCTGTAAAGTTTGAATGACTTGGGCTGAAAACTAAAGTTCTGATGAGATTGAACATTTTTGAGCTTTTTCAAAACTAAAGTCCTGAATAGCGGCCGAGCCGTACATTTCTCGAGGTTCGTCCCGAAGAGACTTTTGATCTACAATTTATAAAGGATGATTTAAAGAATCTTTTTTTTATATATATATATATATTTAGCTAGGTTGCATAATATATGAAATTGCTGACCCCATAATAAGTGTGATAATCTTGCCTTAGACCGTAGACAGTTTTAATTTTGACGTTCTACTTATCTAGTCAATTTATCAAAGGTATTTTTGGAACTGTGCATTACAAGTTATTACTGACTGGAAAACCATAAATTACCCAATTAATACACATCTAATATAAACAAAATAATGATGAATTATTACAATAGACACTTGTAGAACTAATATTGAATAATGTTGGAGAGTAAAAGTGTCAATCGATGTCACCTAGCCAATCCTCCAATTGCCCTGTCGGCCTTAACCCACGTGTACAACGGATACCACGCTAACGGCAATGGTAAGTGGAGAAATAAACAAATAATGTTCTTTAAAAACGTAATAATTTGAGAACAAGATTCATTTCTTTTTTGGGGTGCAATAGTCCTACATAGGTACTGGACTCCGCACACAGGAATTTCGTCAGAAAAGTCCCCCCTTTGAATGTAATGTGATGTAGGTACTTAATTCATTTAATTTTGAGATTTTGGTAATTTTTAGCAAGAAAAGTATATTAATAATAATATGTACCTTTTTTAATTGTTAGCTCAAAACTACGATTTTTATGTGAAAACTAAAGCGGCTTAAAATATGAAAATTTAAAATTTGTAAACAAGAAAGTAAATTCGGGTGAATGTAAGTAAATTTACAATGCATTTATGTTGTAAGATGTGGGTGCCGTCTAAAGAATAGTTCACGAGTCGAAGGAATTTTTTATTGTTCTCTTGAATGAACTATCAAAGTCGGCATTTTTATTTCCCTTGTTATTCAAATGCTCGTTTCCTGTTTATATTATTTCATTAAAATGTGTTGTTTTGCGTTCTTTGCTTGGACATTTGTTTTCAGTTCTTCTAATAACAAACCCTTTAATTGCCTCTCATTTAAGGAAACCCCTTCTGTTTTTTCCTCTGGGTTTCAGTGCCGTTTCTTTTGTTATTTAAAAGCCTTTCACTGCAATCTACCATCATTTAAGTATATTTTTAATCTTGAATTCTTTTACTTAGGTTTATCATCTTTTGGGTTTCTTGATCTCTTAGGCTTCAAGGTCAAGGAATACTGAGAGTTAAAGGGTTCATGTTTATTTATTTAGGATCTCGAACTGAGAAAAAAGCGATAAAATTATAAAATATCTTCATGTGTTAAAATGTAAAGGACACCCTTTTATTTCGGAACTACTGAGGTTATATCAGGGTTTTAGATACCATAATAGATTTTTTTAATACTTCAGTGAACAAATTACTAGTTGACTCTCGAGCTTATTTTAAGATCTGTAACAACATTTGTCTCAGTGAACCTTATCTGAATTAGGATAAAAGTTTGCTCACGACGGGAATCGAACCCTCGACCTTCCAAGCCAACTAGGCTCTCTGGAATATTCCTAGCGTTAATGTGTCAAGTACCCATTTGCCCTTCCCTGTCGTCTTTATCAAGTCCAGGAGGGTATTATAGCAATTAACTGTAAAGCATAAGGTATGTAGTATGTAGCTATACCTACTTTTGTATAGCTGGTATAGGAACACACATAATACACATAGCTAGTTCGTAGTTCGTCAGACACAATTGGAAGCTTTTGTGAAAAAAGGGCCGAACCATCCTTGAAGTTGTTTTTTTTATTTTTTTTGTAAAATGACACGACTTTTCTGATACGGAATGTTATTAGGAATCAGCTGCAGAAAGAATCATGTTGATATCTCCATTATTTATCGAGAAACACGAGTTTTTGTAAAATCCTCCCAATATCAAAAACTTCAAGTTATATAGGTACGTTTTGCTGAGAACAACAACTATAGCGACGATTTTCCTCGAAAGCACCAAAAAATGGTCGAAGGAACAGTTTGGTCTCGGGAAAATACATACTGACCACGCTATTATTAACGATTGATCTTTGGCGATAATCTTTGCAGTCGTCCCGAACAAAACCCACCTTTACTCAAGATTCGATTTTTTTGGTCGATGTTTTCTCTTTGGGATTCGATTTTTCTCTTTGGATTCTTCTTGAATAAATCCCGTCAATTGATAATAATTATAATATTATCGCAGTTAATTATATCCCATGTTAGTTGTGATATCATGTTGAAGTTGATAAACAAGGGGGGAGAGTTTTTTTCTTATCCGAAACACAAATAAAGGTCATCCGAGGTTTTCAGATTAAAAGACAAACAGTTGAGAGCTATAGTTTATCATTCGGATGACGCGATGATTGAGATCAACAGGGTGTACCAGAAAAACTGATAAAAAAATGAAACCGGGTCTGAAAAATTGTTTGATAAAAATATGACATGGCCAGCCAAGAACCATAAACTTTCAGATTCAACCGTGTTAACTAGGTACTACTGAGAGTATTGAGGTTGCCACCCTAGTTAGCTTAGTTGGTAGCGCGTCTGCCTTGTAAGCGCTAGGCCGCGGATTCCCGCCCGGGGTGATTGTATCCCAAACTTATAAGGTTCGTTCTCGGAACGGCTGGCTTTCTCCTATCCTGTCTTCCTTCTCTTCGATTTCGGAACGATAAGACATTAGCAGTTACAGTTCCCTCTGTCAAACCTCGTAAAAAAAAGTGTGATAGAGATGTATCGTCACTGTAGAGGCTTTTAAGGCCTATTGCCCGTATGGTCGCCCATTCGAATGCGAACCACGCACAACGTGGCTTATCTTCAGGTGATTCATTGGGAACTGGTAATACGATAATCGTCCGTGACTCGTTAGTTCGTCACCTGATTTCGGTCCGACCTTGTATACGTTTACCGGTAAACATCAACGCATTGGACTCGACAGATGTCTTTTGGACTTTACAGGTCATTTCCACTCCCGGGTAATCGTAATAATGACTTTAAAATGTCTTTGTCAGAAGCGATATATTTTTTTATATTTTAAATGATATAAATGATTATTCTCCTCCGTTATCAGTTGAGTCTTGCGATAAGCTTTGTGGAGTCCGATATATGTTTCGCTCTGGACCAATCAGAAGATGGCAGTGTCTCTGATGACGTCCGTACGACTGGGAAATAGTGGCGTAGTCTGGTGATAGAATTGTGGTCGGATGATGGGCATGGAAATTGGCACAAAGGCAGAAAACTGTGGAGATGATTATTTCCTTCAGAACCAAAAAAGTAAAAATCTCATCAGTTATTTATTCTGTGACGTTAATCCCAAAAAATCAGTTTCAGCATTTTCATTTAGATGCTTAATTAGCAGTTATACAGTGACGTTAACCTCTATCAAACAAAACAAACAAATTATTATTATTTATTTTCTTAAGCTGCATGTGTCGACTGTCCACACTGACTCGACAACACAAATTCTCCTCTTCGATCGACGGCCGGATGTGTGTGGACACACCTTTAGTGAAGGATTACCTGCATCAACTGAAAAGTTGACATTTCCTGATCTGACAAAGCTCAACTAAAGATTCTAAAGGTAGAAACACACTACCATCATGTCACGTCACGTGAAGTGATAGTAGTGTGGCTGTCCTGAACGAAATTACCTACAATATTATGGAAAAACTTTGAACTACATCTTTCTGACTCGTCATGACTTCACGTGACGTGATGTGATGGTAGTGTGTTTTTACCTTAATGTTCACAATATCCAAGCTTCTCCTTCAGTTGATGATCTGCGCTTGTTGCTTTTTTTGCCGAGTGTGGCTAATACATTAAGCATCCCAACCTGAGCAGCGCTCACTTGAGTTTTTGTACCAAAACCAGTTTTTTTTAATAGAAATAAAAAACAGAGGTATAGGTATAGGTGAGCATGAGGATTTTATGTATTTATCTGTGAAACATGTTGAAATTTCTCACGCTGCGATTGGTTCATTTGTTAGAGACAAGTTTTTTGTGTACGTTTCCATGTGTTGACATTGGTGCCAATCTGTTGGAGTACCTTTAGATACCAAGATACATATAATAGCTAATATCTTATATTATAATATAGCATTATAGTCCTATAGTATGTAGTAAATATAGGTATTAGGATAATACACCTATATGTTTTTTATATCTACTTTGGTGCTTGGTGCATTATCCAGATTCGCTTTTTCCTGCAATATGGTAGACTTGTAAAGTTCGTACGTTCTTATCCAAATGTCGTACAATAATCCCTTCAAACTGTCCAAGTGGTCATGTAATTGGAAATGTCAGGTATCTCATCGGAACTAGGCTAAAATACTGTACATCACATCTCATTCTGTCGTTTAAAAATAAATAATAAATAGGTAACATACATCTCATTCTGATAACATGATATTTACAAGCTAAACAAGGGAATTAGCCATGTTTGGAGTAATTTTAGAAAAATCCGGCGACAAAGGACAAAAATAAATTTTCGTCTTACGTTTTCGTTTTCTTTGTTTGTTAGGGGAGGAGTGGACCCAAACAAGCGAAAATAAAGGAATAGAATCCGTAGAAAGATAAAAATGTCACCTTTTCTAATTCACTTTTGTCCCTTTTCCAATGTTGTAGGGGAAGGAGGGGTAGAGCGGAGAGGGGCGGCAACACCGAGAGTGCGTCGAGGCGAGAACCAATCAGGATTCAGCACGGATATGATGGAGGTGGTAAGTCTTTCCCCTTTTTTCCCGTTCGCATTGACATTTTTGTGTATTTGTCCCTTTGAATTTGTAAAAGGGGGGGACATTATTTTTCATGTATTTGTCCCTGTGAATTGTAAGAGAGGGGGGACATTATTTTTTATGTATTTGTCCCTCTTCAACCTTTTCAATCTGTGAAAGGGGAGAGAGAGGCTTTGAGTGAGGACACTTTCGTATGAGAGGGGAATTTTTTTTTACAATGAGGGTTTTTGTCCTTTTGAAGTAACTTGAAGCAAGGGAACGGGTTATTTTTGTCTTTTGCTTGAGTAGGGGTTTTTTCTGACGTTGGTAAAGCGTTTGACAACTTAAAAAGAGGATGTTTTGGATTCAAATCTTCTCTCAATGCTTTTCTGGTGCTTGATTTCCTTCATTCATCTGCTGATGTAGTAAACTTTTTGAATCAATCTTCAAAGGAACCTCTTAGAGGCCGTCTAAATATTATTGTTCATTGAAACTAGGATGACCACAGGGAAGTTCCTTTTTGAGAAAGACCCGAATCTTGAGACCCCCGGGTACAAACAGGGTTAACCATATATTACCGGACAGTAATTAAAATAGTTCTAATATGCGCTTTGCTGGGAACGGGTTTTTACTACTTGATCTTTTAGTACTTGCGTATTATAAGGAATAGATTATACATACCGGGGTGTATTAGTAATCTATTACCTCAATGTAAGTTACTTTATATTATTCATGTACTTATACCATAATTAGGTACATAGCGCTGGACAGGCTTGGTATAAATGTAGTAACAGGGGGGACAAAGTTGCTAATATACACCTCTATACCTTGTCTGGTCTAGTCTAGGTAGATCTATCTTGTAGAACACTTTTCGCGCGGATGACGGATCAGTACCTAGGCTTAAGCCCTTATCACACCCGGCGTAGTTCGTTGACCCCATTCAGGGCTATGAGTGTATTTTTAGAATATCGACTTCCACCGACCGGTAGATCCATCTATTCGAATAGCCAGGACTGAATGGCTGATTCGATTCTGAAGTCTGACCAAACGTAGACATTTTTTAAATTTACGATTTTGTCATAACCTGATGTGTGGAGAGCCTTCTTCAAAAAAAGATAATATGTAATTGGTTCAGAACACACAATACCACAAATATCTGAGACTGCAAAACACCCCTTTGGCTGAGTCAAATCATAAAAAATTCAAATTCCGACATTGACGTGCCAACTTAACTCACCTGGACAATCCTGGGTTTTCCAAATTAATAATTTTAAGCCATTTGACTAAAGTTCCCCATAACACCGGCCCTGGCACACACCATGCTGTGGTCACCAGTCTATTAGTCAACTTGTCAGAGCTGCAAATAATTAATAGACATATTAAAGCTACATTATTTACACACTGGTAAATAGTTTTATCGTTTATATCTGGGCTCACAGTACACATACTTGCGTACAACAGGCGAGGCGTCCAATTTGAATAAATGTCACTCGCTCGCGATGGCAAAGTTGGCTCGGTTGTATAGATTTCGTATGTGATATCTGAGAAACCTTGCGCAAAGTTGTGTAGCTGGCCTCTGAGAGATGTCAAACTGTAGGCATAGAGTCTGGTCGAGAGATTGCTGTTCTCATAGTAAAATACCTGTAAATGTTGGCATTCCTTTTACCTGAGGTAGGTTTCTATGTCATACGGTTTGTAGACTAAATGTTGCCTAGATACTACATTTACTCTAGGTAGTACAAGAAAGGATGGTTAAGATTGATCTATCTAGGAGTTTCTGATTTCATGATAAATTCAGCCATAAATAGATCAGTTGCGCTTACTTGGGTGATGGGATGTCAAAGCGTGTGACAGCCCAACCACAGGATCTTGGTCTCAGCAAGTTTTAGAGATTTTTTAGTAAGCCTAAAACAGCAAGCTTAGCAGCAGGTTTTAGACAAAGTTTTAGATATTTCAGAGCAAATTACGCTGATGAATCGAATATACATACATACTAGTAGGTATCTTCTAGTTAACATCTCAGGTACCATAAGCGCTGTATACAAAACAATATAGTTATTATCATAATTGCAAACCATTATGATCCTTCGTCCAATGCCAAAGGTCTCCACACCGACATAGGAACAAGATCTTCTGTTATTTGGTTGTTCTTATATCAATATCAATGTTTTTGAGTCTCGCTCTTGGACATCTGAACTTCCTTGGGTCTAATATAAGATTAGGGATTTAGGGGATGTTATATGTACCCTAAAAGTATACATCCTCAAAAATCCAGGTTCCAAGAACACCTTGTCTCCTAACAGCTTCGGCGAAAGGAGAAGATTTATAGGTTTTCTTTTCTAATGAGACTTTTCAGTGACATATTCTGGCACGGAGAAAATACTGCAATTCTTTGGTTGTAACTTGGTAACGTCATTGTTGGGATTTCTTTCTGCTCCTCCGCCAGCGTGCTTGCATACTGGCGCTACCTAGCGAGGCAACTGCCTGAAGTCTGACGTCACACATCTTTAATTCTTTCATTAGAACGGAAAATGAAAATGAATTTTCGACCTTTTACAGTTATTTTTTCGGAGTTTTGACCTCAGATTTGGATTTTTCACAACTTTTTACATAGGAATCGACTATTTATTTATAATTTTTACCCATTTACAACTGCTCCATTCAGCCCTATTATAGGTTGGTTGGTATAGGTACTTAATCTCCGGTTGTGGCGTTGTGGTATTGTCCATTGGACAGTTTACAGTTTCGGTCACCCTGTTCGGTAGCACTCCATGTCACAAGACAAGTGGACACTGTATAACTTCACATCACAAGTTTATGTCTTGACCATCGGCCGTCCTGCAAGTTGTCAAGTATTGTTGTATTAAACTTTGACAAGTCCCTGTCAAAATATTTGATCAAAGTGTTTTTCAAGTAACGTCTGGTGAATGGGGACTTGATGAAATTTAATTTTTACTTTCTCTCTAATCCCCTCTAGCATGTCAGTGAGAGTCATTGTGAATACTGGGAAAAGTGGTGCGGTGACGTGACGTTCCGCGAAGGTGAGATTCGGAAAACTTGTGTGCCGGTTTGAGGAATTTGTGGACAAAGTGTGACCTTCGTCATTTGTGTATTATTTAATGTGTAACTTAAGTGTTCCACATTAGCGCAGGAGATAAACACGCTAAGAAATCTTTTAGTGACATAATAGTTATTTGAGTTGGTTGAACCTCAACAGCATTTGCAAATTTATATTGAAGCCAATTTAGCCTCAGTAAAGAAAGGGTTCTTCCTCAAAGCTCATCTGGGATGGCCCGAACATGAGAAAAAATTGTATCTCAGGAAGGGATCATCCCCAATTCCTAGGATGCCTCACCTATTATAGCATGCTATTCTTAGTATGGCTCATCCAAAATATAAACTCATAAACATAAACAAAACCACACACCAATGTCCGCTAACATTTCCGGGTCTTGTCACAGACACATCAATCCCCGAAACTCCGCCGTACTTCTAGGAGAACTTACACGACATATATTGGTATAGAACGCACGTAACTAAAGCAACAACACACGCACCAACGACGTACGTCCCTATGTTTGTGTTAAGTCCATCTAAAATAATAATCCTACTACGGTGTCTGTTATTGTGTTGTGAACTTATCAAATATTAATCTAGAGGGAGAACTAACCCTTTCATAAATAGTGTGCCTATAACTTTACAAATGGCTGCAACTTTCAATATTGTTGCTTTCAGTAACTTTATAGTATTCACACTGTTCATTTACAGTAATGATATCAAATATTGTTACTTTCAGCAACTTTATGAATACTACACTATTCATTTACAGAAAGTATTTCATGTACAATTATGTGTGGATGGATCCTTTAAATGGATGTACTAATATGAAGGTTTAAGAATACGAAGCCTCTTTAACATATTGTTAAACTTGGACAGCACCACAACTTTAAGGCTACCATCTGGGCAATTTTGTGCTGCTATCTTTTCCTGCCCTCCTCAGACTATTTTATGTCACTTGGTAATGGTAAGTGTCCGCCACTGTGTGAAGTAGCCATACTTACCTATTCCTGTTTAATTAGTATGAAATACCGAGCACAGGTACAAAATGACACCTTGACTTGACGTATTAACCACTTACGTATGCGCGCGACCTTGGTACGTTTTATAGGTTCCTACCAGATAATAACTTAAATTAGTTGTATTCCGTTGGTTGACTATCTGATTAGATGACCAGTAGTGATTTGTAAAACCATTACACCATACATCATATTTATTTATTTCTTGCGGTTCTCGAGAATTGCTTGGACATTGGAATATTCAGTTTTGCAGAAATTTTTCCTTCTTTGTGATGTACTGATGTCCGACCAACGTGCCAATTTCTATGGATTTGTGACAGAAAAGATGTATTTGCCTAAAATTTAGACCTAAATAATTATTATCTTAACGGATTTCACCCTAAATGGACAGTGTCCATTGGACACCTTTTGATGTCTAAACTGAGCTCCAAGTCTGCACACTTTATGGAGACATTAAAACATAAGACACAAGCGTCACAAGCTTTGGTCATTTGCCACGATAGATAGACCAGAAAGTATAATAAAATCTTTATGAATGAGGTCTTGAGGTCCCTCTGTGGCTTCGGTTTGAAATGTGACCAATGTCGAGGAACTTTACCTTCATTAGTCTCTTTCGGTACACTATGGTCAGGCGATCTTAACTCATCTACAAAATGTTTTGCGATCTTAAGTCACCTACAAAAATGTTCTGCTGAAGTTTGAAGTTGAATAACATGGAACCTCAAATTCAACCCAAGTGTTGGCATTCAGCAAATGGTGTATGTTAATGTCGAGGAACTTCAAATAAATTAATAAAGCCCATTCAAACGATCTGTAGAGAATCAGTAAAACAAGTCCGCCTCGAAATAAGTTCGTATCTAGTGATATAAGTCCGTCTTGAAGAGACACAAGTCGTAATGTTGGCAATTTTGTTTGAAGTTTGGATTTACCGCAGAGTCCTCCGTACCGTGCCTCGGTTAGGACGCTTTTGTCGAGGAACTTCAAATAAATTAATAAAGCCCATTCAAACGATCTGTAGAGAATCAGTAAAACAAGTCCGCCTCGAAATAAGTTCGTCTCTAGTGATATAAGTCCGTCTTGAAGAGACACAATGTTGGCAATTTTGTTTGAAGTTTGGATTTACCGCAGAGTCCTCCGTACCTCGGTTAGGACGCGATTTTTTGCGGTTTTTGGTGTGGAAATTGTTAGCGAAATTAGAAAAACCATGCAAAACCCCCGTGAGGCTCTTATATCACACATCGCGTGTGTCTGCGTGTGTGGCGCAATGCAAATGAAATGTGTCTGTTGAGAGGATGTCAAAGCGTGTGACAGCCCAACCACAGGATCTTGGTCTCAGCAAGTTTTAGAGATTTTTTAGTAAGCCTAAAACAGCAAGCTTTTAGCAAGCTTAGCAGCAGGTTTTAGACAAAGTTTTAGACATTTCAGAGCAAATTGCGCTGATGAATCGAATATACATACATACTTACTAGTAGGTATCTTCTAGTTACTAGTTAGTTATTATCAATCAATGTGATTTAATCACATTGATTGATCTCAGGTACCATAAGCGTTGTACAAAACAATATAGTTATTATCATAATTGCAAACCATTATGATCTTTCGTCCAATGCCAAAGGTCTCCACATCACCGACATAGGAACAAGATTTTCTGTTATTTGGTTATTCTTATATCAATATCAATGTTGTTGAGTCTCGCTCTTGGACATCTGAAGTTCCTTGGGTCTAATATAAGATTAGGGGATGTTATATGTACCCTAAAAGTATACATCCTCAAAAATCCTTAGAGAGTAGTATTACCCACCGAAAGACACCTTGAGGATTTTAATAGGTACTTTTGAAAAACTGTGGTAAAATACTTCTGAGGAGATTGCCTTTTGCAAACTGGTGGGTACCTTATTTAATGCGTATGTAGGTACCCAACTACACATAATACTACCAAGCACTATAATACAGAAAGTACTCCAAACCAAGTGAGTAAACCAATGGACGACCCAGAACCTATGGAAGACAACACGACTTGATTACTTAAATTGCTTCGGTGAGTAATGTGGTGGGATACCTAGGTATCTGAAATTTATGAGCGCGTCTATTTTGCTGCAACAAAATTTCGATACTCTTCAGGGTAATCGGACTCAATAGCCGGATCATTCTGAGGACTGTATACGTTTGATAGATTTTCATATACATAAATCAAGGTATATGTGTATACCGTGCCCTCCTAGGCTTGGAGGGTAGCGCAATCGCGCAGGCCTCGTAAATGCTAGGTCGCGGTTTCGATTCACTCCCGGGACGAACTTTAATAACAGATAAGGTTCGTTCTCGGAAAGCCTAGCTTTCTTTTATCCTTAACACCTTTTTTCTTCGATGCCGGGGCGATAAGAGAAGGCTGTTACAGTTCCCTTCAAAAAAATGTTGTGCTTTATTTCTTGGACCTAGATTTGACACATATGATGTGACGGTCTCTAAGCGTTTAACAAAGGTTCAAAATCTTGTCAACCTTCGTACTTTCAAACCGACACTCATGATGTTTCTTTCTTTGGACTTATATTCCACACATGTCCATCCGAAGGTTTCTTCCTTGGACCTGTATTTCACACATGTAGCTTCATAGTCGATGGACTACTGGATGAGCATAAACTACCAGGGTCTGCAAACTTACTAGGAGCAATAGGGTCTGCAAACTTCGTACCTGTAGTAGATTCACCACTGGATGTTGATGTTGACCATTGACTGATGGCTGATGGGCATATAACTGAAGTTACTAACGTTGAAGAACTGATTCAACTGCATGGAGTTAGCTGAAAACTCTTTGTTTCATCTGCTGATGTCCTGGCTGTATTGTTTATTCTTCTTTTCGTAGTTCTTCAATGTTTATTAGTTTATCTGTAACGTCTATATTGACACGAATTTTCGAGTTTTTCAGCATTAGGTAAATCTAGGTAGTCTCCAAATAAATGAAATCACAGTAGGTACTAGTAAATACTTAAATCGTTATAAATACTTAAAGTAACCTATTATATACTTAATTTCCTTGTTTTCCTTTCTACCTACATAAGACCTTGTTTAGACTGCGGGCGTAAAGGGACTTTTCAGTCTCATTCTGGCAGTATAAGCAGGGTGTATTCCATTCTGCTTTCTTTACGGTGCGATATGACAGATACTTAGATACTTTTCTGGCACTCTGTTGACCATGTGGTATTTTGCCGAGCTTGTCTGTGTATCGCACTATCATTGTAAAGGTTTCAGTGGCTCCTATAATATTGACACGAATTTTCGAGTTTTTCGGCATTAAATCTAGGTAGTCTCCAAATAAATGAAATCACAGTAGGTACTAGTAAATATTTAAATCGTTATAAATACTTAAAGTAACCTATTATATACTTACTTTCCTTGTTTTCCTTTCTACCTACATAAGACCTTGTTTAGACTGCGGGAGTAAAGGGACTTCACGTGTAACAATCAAAATGGAATCGAGTCACGACGTGGTAACTTCATGACTAACCGTGTTGGAATAAGAAATGAGCAAAATGTCACCGGCGCGGCTCTCCTAGCAATGGAACTGGTAATGGTCCTAGAAATCGTAATAATAGCCAACAGTCATCCAAGTACAGTCATCACAGACAAACAGCATGTAACCATTCCATTTGTAACACATACCTTGCCTTATCAGATCTCTATCAAGCTGTACCGGAACTGGTAATGGTCCTAGAAATCGTAATAATAGCCAACAGTCATCCGAGTACAGTCATCACAGACAAACAGCATGTAACCATTCCACTTGTAACACATACCTTGCCTTATCAGACCTCTATCAAGCTGTACTTGCAGGTACTATCAGGGGTGTCTCAAAGACCTGAGACTTCGACTGATAGAAGATTTAGACCTGACTGTTTGCAGTTAAGCTTGCAAATTTCCAAAACTAAACAAAGTTACACATAACTAGAATGCTACTTCTGCAGAATTGTGGAAGATTAGAAGACACACTATCGAACTAATCATTATTCACCTATGGATAACCGTTAACTTATAGCAAATTATTGTAAAAGGATCCAAATTTTCCCACAACACCAAGAATTAACATTTTACAGCTACATTAGCACTAGCACATGTACCTCACTAGGAGTAGGTACCTACCTGTAATTTATTATGAACTTTCGAGCACCAACAAGAGAGGAAAACGGTCGAGAAAAATAGCTCTAACAAGAGTAATAAGACCTCGACGACTGACTTTGACAAATTCGAAACTGACAAAAGACGCGATATTATAAATGATCCAAAGACAAACAGCCCAGACTCGAGACGTTGTAAAGAATTCATAAACATACATGCTGATACCGATGTAATAGTAGATGATGGTCAGGTAATTGCTCTTCATAGTAAAATAGGTAATAAGTGCAGAGCCTCGGGCATCCAAGTACTTACAGGGTGGCCGTAAATTTGCGCGGGTTCATAGCTTCATAGTCGATGGACTACTGGATGAGCATAAACTACCAGGGTCTGCAAACTTCGTACCTGTAGTAGATTCACTACTGGATGTTGACCATTGACTGATGGCTGATGGGCATATAACTGAAGTTACTAACATTGAAGAACTGATTCAACTGCATGGAGTTAGCTGAAAACTCTTTTGTTGATTGGTCAGGTAATTGCTCTTCATAGTAAAATAGGTAATAAGTGCAGAGCCTCGGGCATCCAAGTACTTACAGGGTGGCCGTAAATTTGCACTGGGGCCATAGCTCCCATAGTTGGACTACTGCATGAGCACGAACTACTAGGGTCTGCAAACTTACTAGGAGCAATAGGGTCTGCAAACTTCGTACCTGTAGTAGATTCACTACTGGATGTTAACCATCGACTGATGGCTGATGGGCATATAACTGAAGCTACTAACGTTGAAGAACTGATTCAACTGGAGTTAGCTGAAAACTCTTTGTTTCATCTGCTGATGTCCTGGCTGTATTGTTTATTCATCTTTTCGTAATAGTTCTTCAATGTTTATTAGTTTATCTGTAACGTCTATAATATTGACACGAATTTTCGAGTTTTTCGGCATTAAATCTAGGTAGTCTCCAAATAAATGAAATCACAGTAGGTACTAGTAAATACTTAAGTCGTTATAAATACCTAAAGTAACCTATTATATACCTACTTACTTTCCTTGTTTTCCTTTCTACCTACATAAGACCTTGTTTAGACTGCAGGAGTAAAGGGACTTCTCAGTCTCATTCTGGCAGTATAAGCAGGGTGTAGGTATTCCATTCTGCTTTCTTTACGGTACGATATGACAGATACTTAGATACTTTTCTGGCACTCTGTTGACCATGTGGTATTTTGCCGAGCTTGTCTGTATATCGCACTATCATTGTAAAGGTTTCAGTGGCTCCGTGTGTTCACACAGATATCTGGTGGAATATTTGGCTCCGTACCAGATTCATTATGGTGGTACGGATAGGTTTGACATAGGTTGTATGGATAGGCTTGACATAGGTTGTTGTACGGTTTAACATGAGTTTGTGACATGGGCGAATTCTGTTTGACTTCAGAATCAATATTGATGCATGTTGCATATCCCTGTGAGGATCTGTGCGGTATATGAGATGTACCCATAACAAGGGTATTTAGGTACCATGGTTTTTGCTTGAAAAACGAGTCGTGTTTGTCATATTACAACCTAATTAGTCATCCGATTGGCGTATGATCAAATTTCCAACATATATATGCACCTGTAACTCTGGTACTACCGAGTGGTAAGACTGGCTGATTTATAAACAAGTCATCAAAACTTTCGAGGTCTAATGGAACGGTTCCAAGAACACCTTGTCTCCTAACAGCTTCGGCGAAAGGAGAAGATTTATAGGTTTTCTTTTCTAATGAGACTTTTCAGTGACATGGAGAAAATACTGCCATTGTAGTGGTTGTAGCGTCATTGTTGGATCGAATTGAGTTCTCTAGCTTACGAGTTGATGAAGGCTCTCCTTTTGCTACCGCCAGCGACTCGGAGCGGCGATAGCACGTTGAATACACCAGTTTCCAATAGATCACTGAAGTTAAGCTGCGTTGCACGTGGTTAGTAACTTAGTATCCGAATAGGTGACCATCACGAAAATCGCATGCTGCTTAGGTTTTCCCAACCTAAGCTTAGGTTGGGTGAGATTATTCAGGAGAGTGAAAATTAGGGAAGAGAGACCAAACAACACCTGTAGTACATGGGAAAGAGAGTGGGAAAATTAGGGAGGAGAGACCAAACAACACCTGTAGTACATGGGAAAGAGAGTGGGAAAATTAGGGAAGAGAGACCAAATGACAGCCTTCCCCCCACCACTGGTCATCTCAGTCTTCGGATTGGCTGCCCGGACCAGTGGACTCGCTCTCGACTCCCGAGATTGACACTATAATTATCTCTCTCTCTCTCTCACACACACACACACTCGTGTTTTTCTTGCAACATTTATTTTTATGTGATGTATGCTGGAGTTCTCTAGCGTATTCACCAACTACTTCATCCTCTCCTGATATGAGTTGGGTGTAATTTTCAAACTTGTTGTCAGTTTTCATTGTTACCGGATAACAGCGCTAAGTGCAGCATGGCAACTGCGTCTACCAAGTGCACCATTGAAAATGCATCTACTAAGTGCATCATTTGCAACTGCATCTACTGGATCACAAGCAACATTGCGTCTTTGGGTTTCTTCTTCTGTCAAATTTGCTTCTATCGGTTTTGAGTTTCGTGCTTCAAATTTGCCGTTTTGACCAACTACTCAGTACTGTCCTGATATGAGTTGGGTATAATTTTCAAACTTGTCAGTTTTCATTGTTACCGGATAACAGCGCTAAGTGCAGCATGGCAACTGCGTCTACCAAGTGCACCGTTGAAAATGCATCAACCAAGTGTATCATTGCAACTGCATCTACTAAGTGCATCATTTGCAACTGCATCTACTGGATCACAAGCAACATTGCATCTTTGCGTTTCTTCTTCTGTCAAATTTGCTTCTATCGGTTTTGAGTTTCGTGCTTCAAATTTGCCGTTTTAATTTCTATTTTCTAACTCTAGGTTAATAATTAGGATAGATTTCATTGTTGAAAGTGTTATCCAAATAATGAAAGCCGTTGTTATAATTAAATCAGTTCGTAGCACTGTGATTGGTAGTTCAAATCACTTGTTCCGTCATTTTTTGGGTGATGAAACTACGTGCTTTTCAACTTTGTCAGTTATCTCATTATAGGTTAATAATTAGGATAGATTTCATTGTTGAAAGTGTTATCCAAATAATGAAAGCCGTTGTTATAATTAAATCAGTTCGTAGCACTGCAGTGATGGGTAGTTCAAATCACTTGTTCCGTCATCTTTTGGGTGATGAAACTACGTGCTTTTCAACTTTGTCAGTTATCTCATTACCAGGTGCTTGGTGCATGATCATCATGTGTAATTTGACGTGATTGACTGCTGATAGTGACAAACCTTTGGGAAGTAATAAATGTTGCAAGAAAAACACGAGTGTGTGTGTGTGTGAGAGAGAGAGAGAGATAATTATAGTGTCAATCTCGGGAGTCGAGAGCGAGTCCACTGGTCCGGGCAGCCAATCCGAAGACTGAGATGACCAGTGGTGGGGGGAAGGCTGTCATTTGGTCTCTCTTCCCTAATTTTCCCACTCTCTTTCCCATGTACTACAGGTGTTGTTTGGTCTCTCCTCCCTAATTTTCCCACTCTCTTTCCCATGTACTACAGGTGTTGTTTGGTCTCTCTTCCCTAATTTTCACTCTCCTGAATAATCTCACCCAACCTAAGCTTAGGTTGGGAAAACCTAAGCAGCATGCGATTTTCGAGATGGTCACCTATTCGGATACTAAGTTACTAACCACGTGCAACGCAGCTTAACTTCAGTGATCTGTTGGAAACTGGTGTATTCAACGTGCTATCGCCGCTCCGAGTCGCTGACGGTAGCAAAAGGAGAGCCTTCATCAACTCGTAAGCTAGCGAACTCAATTCGATCCAACAATGATGCTACAACCACTACAATGGCAGTATTTTCTCCATGTCACTGAAAAGTCTCATTAGAAAAGAAAACCTATAAATCTTCTCCTTTCGCCGAAGCTGTTAGGAGACAAGGTGTTCTTGGAACCGTTCCATTAGACCTCGAAAGTTTTGATGACTTCTTTATAAATCAGCCAGTCTTACCACTCGGTATGTAGTACCAGAGTTACAGGTGCATATCTGTTGGAAATTTGATCATACGCCAATCGGATGACTAATTAGGTTGTAATATGACAAACACGACTCGTTTTTCAAGCAAAAACCATGGTCATATAATATTGTCCATGTAGTTCTGTTCTAATGGGACATCTTGTAAGCTGGCAGTCTGAATAAACCATCTGTAGTATGTATATGTATAGATTTTCCAATTATTTATTGGGAGTTGACGGAGAAAGCGGATAAATTGTCGTCGAATGGTAGCTAAAATTTTCGCCACTAAACACCTTTTTTAAAAAAAATGCCTTTTTTTACACCTGAAACTTGGTGTTCATCCTCGGACAGTCCTCGGTCATGTCTTCGCCACTGGACTCCTCAGGTATCCACCCAACCAGAGACCGAACAGCTCTCCCCGATATCAATACGTCCTTAATAGCAGAGTAGCCAAGACCAAACTGTCTATGTGCTTGTGGCCGCCATATTGACTCATTAGCATAATAATATTGTTCTGGTTCTTGGTCTTGTTAACAAAGATTACACATTAGAAGTCAGAGACTGGAGAACTTCGGGAGGCCTCTTCGATGTTCGGAGGGACATGTGTGAAATACAGGTCCAAAGAAAGAAACATCATGAGTGTTGGTTTGAAAGTACGAAGGTTGACAAGATTTTGAACCTTTGTTAAACGCTTAGAGACCGTCAGATATGTGTCAAATCTAGGTCCAAGAAATAAAGCACAACATTGTTTTGAAGGGAACTGTAACAGCCTTCTCTTATCGCCCCGGCATCGAAGAAAAAAGGTGTAAAGGATAAAAGAAAGCTAGGCTTTCCGAGAACGAACCTTATTTTGGGAAGTAATGAAATTTCCTTTGGGTGAAAAAGTTGCTTAGATCAGCTACATGTATATTTTGCTTAAATCCTTCATGATTGATTTAAGTAGTTGTTTGGATCTGTTATATCTTTAGGTTGGGCTACTAGCAGACTAAAAAGTCCCCTTACTGTATGATCTAAGATTGGTGGAAAAACTGAAAACTCAATTACATTATGTACTTACCTTTAAAATATAAATGTACATATTCTGAGGTTTGTCTTGGACTTGGATCTTTACCTTCATTAGTCTCTTTCGGTACACTATGGTCAGGCGATCTTAACTCATCTACAAAATGTTTTGCGATCTTAAGTCACCTACATTGTTCTGCTGAAGTTTGAAGTTGAATAACATGGAACCTCAAATTCAACCCAAGTGTTGGCATTCAGCAAATGGTATTCAGCAAATGGTTTATGATTCAACCGCGCTGATATTGTTGGAAAGTATGGAAGCGATGTTGTAGTTGTTGCTGATAATGATAATGATGATGACAACCGTACAACGTGTAACAATCAAAATGGAATCGAGTCACGACGTGGTAACTTCATGACTAACCGTGTTGGAATAAGAAATGAGCAAAATGTCACCGACGCGGCTCTCCTAGCAATGGAACTGGTAATGGTCCTAGAAATCGTAATAATAGCCAACAGTCATCCGAGTACAGTCATCACAGACAAACAGCATGTAACCATTCCATTTGTAACACATACCTTGCCTTATCAGACCTCTATCAAGCTGTACCTGCAGGTACTATCAGGGGTGTCTCAAAGACCTGAGACTTCGACTGATAGAAGATATTTTAGACCTGACTGTTTGCAGTTAAGCTTGCAAATTTTCAAA
The DNA here is from genome assembly GCF_000475195.1 of Diaphorina citri. Taxonomy (NCBI): domain Eukaryota; kingdom Metazoa; phylum Arthropoda; class Insecta; order Hemiptera; family Psyllidae; genus Diaphorina; species Diaphorina citri. The sequence goes on along the minus strand of NW_007378242.1, from coordinate 2,478 downwards.
ATTAAACAAAGTCACCCATAACTAGAATGCTACTTCTGCAGTATTTTAGAAGACACAATAACCATCATCCATGGATGACCGTTGACCGATTCCCAAATAGGTAAATAATAATTGTAAAAGGATCCAAATTTTCCCACAACACCAACAATTTACATTTATACTAGCACTAGCACATGTTCGTCACTATGAGTAGGTACCTATACCTACCTGTAATTTATTATAAACTTTCGCAGGTACTATCAGGGGTGTCTCAAAGACCTGAGACTTCGACTGATAGAAGATTTAGACCTGACTGTTTGCAGTTAAGCTTGCAAATTTTCAAAACTAAACAAAGTTACGCATAACTAGAATGCTACTTCTGCAGAATTTTAGAAGACACAATAACCATCATCCATGGATGACCGTTGACCGATTCCCAAATAAATAATTGTAAAAGGATCCAAATTTTCCCACAACACCAACAATTTACATTTTACAGCTATACTAGCACTAGCACATGTACGTCACTATGAGTAGGTACCTATACCTACCTGTAATTTATTATCAACTTTCAAGCACCAACAAGAGAGGAAAACGGTCGAGAAAAATAGCTCTAACAAGAGTAACAAGACCTCGACGACTGACTTTGACAAATTCGAAACTGACAAAAGACGCGATATTATAAATGATCCAAAGACAAACAGCCCAGACTCGAGACGTTGTAAAGAATTTTGACAAAAGACGCGATATTATAAATGATCCAAAGACAAACAGCCCAGACTCGAGACGTTGTAAAGAATTCATAAACATACATGCTGATTTACCGATGTAATAGTAGATGATGGTCAGGTAATTGCTCTTCATAGTAAAATAGGTAATAAGTGCAGAGCCTCGGGCATCCAAGTACTTACAGGGTGGCCGTAAATTTGCGCGGGTTCATAGCTTCATAGTCGATGGACTACTGGATGAGCATAAACTACCAGGGTCTGCAAACTTACTAGGAGCAATAGGGTCTGCAAACTTCGTACCTGTAGTAGATTCAC
>NW_007378242.1:0-952 GCF_000475195.1 Diaphorina citri | reverse complement strand
TTTCTTTTTTTTTTTTTTTTTTTGGCAAGTTGTAGAGAGAAAGCGGAAGAAGGTGGGGGGGCGGGAAGGAGGGGGTGAGAAAAAAACTTAGAAAGGGGAGCAGTCCTTCCCTAGCCTCCATCGAGGATACGCCACTGTATTAGATTTTAGAGAGGACGGGAGGGGGAGTTAATTATTGGAACAGAATCATTAAGATGAAAAACTGTACCGAGATTAATATTTTATGTAAATGTATCCGATAATTATGACATTTAATATTGGTTATGATGTGTTTTGTAGGCATAGAGATGAAAAGTAGAGTTTCATTAATATTTTGTGTGTTATTTATGTTCCTAGTTAAATATTGTTTATGTGTTTAGACTAAAGTCCCTTTAAGGGATGATCTTTTCATTCTTCTTATTGTAAAGGTACTATAAGCTGGATCTTGGTAGGTGAAGTCTGGCTAGTTTTATTTGTTTGTTTGGTTGGTTGTCTGTCTATTTGTTAGTTCTTTTTTTTTACCAATTGAATGGGGACTGAAAAGTCCCTTTACTTTAGCACCGTCAGTAGAAGTAGGCTACTAATCTAGTCAAAACTCAAAGTATATTGTGACTAGGACTAGGTTTACGTCTCAAATTAGTCCTGTAAACGTAGCTACTTTTTATTTAAACGGACCAACTCTTTATTTACCTTGCTCAACGTAAAGGTCAGAAGCATGGCTTGGTTCCCATAGTAATTGTCAAAGGACAGTGGTTAAAAAACTGGTTAAATTTATAAAATGACTGTGGTATTTTGAAAAATTGCGCTTTTATCAATAATAATAGCGATATATTATCCTACGTTAAGTTATTGCTCGGGTAGTTCATACGGGGTGGATCAGAATGTGGTTCTTAAAATGAGACCAAGCGCGATGTTGTGATTCAGTGAGCTAATCTTGAACGGTTTAATGACGGAGGTTGCCTGAGGCAATAAT
>NW_007378241.1:121978-135157 GCF_000475195.1 Diaphorina citri | reverse complement strand
TACTCTGAGTTATTAGGCCACTCAGTCGAGCATGACAGTCTGCTCAATCAATCTTCTTCATGATGATATCACTCTGTTCATACTTCTAGGGTAATTATTTGTATTTACTCATGGGATAAAAAGTAATTAATTATAATTAATTTGTTTGTATTAAATCAGTGAATACAAAATAATTAACAGACCATTCAGGTAATGCTCGTAGGTGTGCAATTGGGGTAAGGTGGAAAATTATGGAAATTTACTTTTGAATGCACTATGCCAGTAATAAATCACTCTAGTATAACAGTACAGCTTGGTAACTTTCATAATACAAAGAAAGATAGCAAGGTAATGGGTAGAGGTAGAGATAATACGTACAAACATAATTTGTTAGGTACATGGTCTGTAAAGTATCTAACTTTGGTGTCTGATAAACGAGACAAGCCTCTCTGGCATAACTTTGTAGACAATGAGATTTTAAGTGAGTTAAACTGAGTTCAAAATTTCAAATATTTTTAATATTGTTACAAAAGGTTCCGAGTGTGCAAAACGTACATGATTTGCAGTATTACTGGGTAATATTGCTATTTTAAGTTCAAAATTTCAAATATTTTTAATATTGTTACAAAAGGTTCCGAGTGTGCAAAACGTACATGATTTGCAGTATTACTGGGTAATATCGCTATTTTAGCATTTTTAGGTTGTAGCTACTCGAGCTAGTAAAGATATGAGCTGGTTGAAATGGCAGAAAAAAGGCTAGATATAGAAATGTGATAATTATTATGACCTTAGCAGTTTAAAGGGCTGGGTTAGGGTCCCTTTCACATGTCAAGAAAAAGAAAATCTTTTGTAAATCCTCAATACAATCTTGATTCTTTAACTTGAACTAATCTTGGCAATCTTGTTGTCTGTAAAGTATCTAACTTTGGTGTCTGATAAACGAGACAAGCCTCTCTGGCATAACTTTGTAGACAATGAGATTTTAAGTGAATTAAACTGAGTCTTTCAAATATTTTCAATTGTTACAAAAGGTTCCGAGTGTGCAAAACGTACATGATTTGCAGTATTACTGGGTAATATTGCTATTTTCGCATTTTTAGGTTGTACCTACTCGGGCCTTTACGTGAGCTGGTTGAAATGGCAGAAAAAAGGCGAGGTATAGAAATGTGATAATTATTATGACCTTAGCAGTTTAACGGGCTGGGTTAGGGTCCCTTTCACATGTCAAGAAAAAGAAAATCTTTTGTAAATCCTCAATACAATCTTGATTCTTTAGTTTGAACTAATCTTGGCAATCGTCTAAATAACCATGTTGCTCGTTTGCCAGACACCTGAAGATAAGTTCGGATAAGTTGTTATCCTGAGTTTGAACTCGTAGACTTGTAAAGTTCAGCGAATTCTCTCCTAGTACCTTCGGGCAGAGAATAGTTCATGCTTCCGGAATATATCCTTTGTCGTACGATGCGATGGCAACCTCTGCTCTTAGGAAGGTGTCACAAAAAGTAAGTCTTTGTCTCTTTAGGCCCGTCACACGTTGTGGAACCCGTCACTCGCTCGACTTTTAGTGCGTAGAGATTCTCTATCATTTTCATAGTTTTGGCCTTTCAGGCGACTGCGCTTCCTTTTCCAATGAACAACGGGCCTTAATCCTGCAACACCTACCTATATGCAGATATTCGGTACTATAAGCACCTACTTGCGTGTACTTATTATATTACCAGGTCGAGCGGCTCATAGCAAACGTTCCGCTTTCTCCTGTGAAAGAAGAGGATTTGGAATTTTTGGATGATTTGGAGGCTTTGGTTCATGTATGTGAACGCCAGAACTTAATGGGTTAAAAACGCAATAGGTACCTACCTATCGTACAATTTATTGTGATTAGCAAAATTGAACGTATCAAATCAAACTCCAAAGTTTCAGTAATAAAACCATAGATCATAGGTAGGTATGTACCTAGGTATCAGCAATTTAAAAGCTGCAGGTAAATACCTACCTATCCTATACCGTCATCCGTCATAGTCCTACCCAACCTACAATAAAATTTAATCATCGTTTTTCTGTATGGCGTGTTGCATACACACAATAGTTTTCAGGCATTCATACAAAATGCTTGTTTTTCCTTCACGTAGTGTTTTCTATAATTGGCATCTAGCTATCTGGGTACTAATACTTAGATATCATTAAGGAAGTTCAAATGCCATATTGCCATGGCGCCATACTATTTTGCCATATTTTAGCAAAATTTGAAAAAAATGCCATAAAATTGCAAAAAAAAAGTACTGAAAAAGAACCGTACTTAAATAGTGGTTATGCATTTGGGAAAACATTTAGCATGAAAGGTCGATTCCTATGTAAAAAGTCCTCAAAAATCCAAATCTGAAGTCAAAGCAGCGAAAAATTATTTTAAGGTTGAAAATTTCATTTTTATTTGACGTTCCAAGGAAAAATGTAAAATAGTTTCCTCTGATTATTGAAAAAAATTGTTTATTTTGCCATGTTTTGAACAAATAAATGCCATATTTTCCCAAAATAAATGCCATATTGCCATGTATTTTATTGCCATATTTTGGAAAAATAATTGCCATATTCTGAACTTCTCTGGATATCATACCTACTTGCTCCTGCAAAATGATGCAATTTGTTTCATAGCCGTTCTGCACTTGAGGGGTTCTGTTCAAGAAGGGTCTAAAACTCTAAATACGAAAATCGAATTAAGGGAAAAAAATTTCCCCCTTTAAAGTCCAAGAATGATGGAGATTAACATAATTATTTTAGGAATTTATCCCTAATATTTACAATTCAAAAAGCTATTTTAACCAAAAAGGGCCGAAATTCTGTCATGAAACCTTTCAATTTCGAAATTAAATTTTTTCGGATGCAATTTGTTTCATAGCCGTTCTGCACTTGAGGGGTTCTGTTCAAGAAGGGTCTAAAACTCTAAATACGAAAATCGAATTAAGGGGAAAAAATTTCCCCCTTTAAATTCCAAGAATGATGGAGATCAACATAATTATTTTAGGAATTTATGCCTAATATTTACAATTCAAAAAGCTATTTTAACCAAAAAGGGCCGAAATTCTGTCGTGAAACCTTTCAATTTCGGAATTAAATTTTTTCACCTTCATGAACTCCTTATCCTGAATGCAATATCGCAATAAGTGCTTTTCAAAACGAAAGCTATTCTCAAAACTGCTTTCGATTATGAACTCGTATTGTTCTCTGAGTTTTATACTCAATGCGTGAGATAAAGGTGCAAAGGGCTCTGTATTTGATGTCTCTTTTTATGATTCTTCTGAGGAAAGAAACCCATAAAAAACTATATTTTCCTACTCGAGATAAGAAAATAATGTAGGTACCTACCTACTTCAGTTTACTTCAATTGGTCTGAGTTTCCATTTGGTTGAATTCCTATTCGAGCTTCAATCGGGTAATAAAATTAATTCCAAGGGCTATCTTACTATTTACGTACCTAAAGAAGGAGAAAAGATCCATGTGTGTACATATTTCCAGCTAATATCTACCTAAGTACCTACAATAGAAATGATGAACGAGTAATAGGTATTAGGGGAAAGGAGTAAGATCAGATAATATTATGAGAGTAAAAACTACAATATGAAGAAAAAAAATGTAATGATATCTAAATCCGGTATATAGACCCCCATACCATACTACAAATAATCAATTTATACTTTAAAATCTGCAAGTAAGCAAAAGCATTTAAAATTGACTTCGGAAAAAGAAATTAATGCAAATATTGGAAATCTTGATAATGATTGATGTCATGAGCACAATGATAGCTACTATAGTCACGGTGAAATATTCAATTCAATTCCAGTGATCGAACCATAGGACGTCAACATTTCCCGTGGATATTTTATAGGAGGCTGACAAACGAGAATAGTTCATGCTTCCGGAATATATCCTTTGTCGTACGATGCGATGGCAACCTCTGCTCTTAGGAAGGTGTCACAAAAAGTAAGTATATTTATCTCTTTAGGCCCGTCACACGTTGTGGAAATAGGAGTAAGAAAGAGAAAAAAAAAAAAAAAAAAAAAAAAAAAAAAAAAAAAAAAAAAAAAATGGAAATTCATTATAAAAATATCAATTTTCTGCAGCACAAAAACGAACGACCTACTACTGTCCATAGTGTTAAATTGCCAAAAAGAAGGAAAAATCCCTTGTAGCCAGCGGTAAAAGCACGTTGAATGCACCACTGCCCCATGGATCTATGAAGTTAAGCAACGTTGTGCATGGTTAGTATCCGGATGGGTGACCGTCTGGGCAATCGCGAGCTGCTGGCTTTTCCCGGCCCCATTCAAGCTGGATGAGGTTAATATGAGTAGACGGGTAGCTTGTCAGCAAATGGAGGGTAAAACCCAAATGACTAAGGAAGGACCTTACAGTTGAAATCAGACCTCTATCAAACAAAGGTAAGTCACGTCCCGTGGAAAAGAACAGCTCCTTTTGTATTTTACGTAACCCTATAATAACACCAATCACTGCTCCAATTGTGGAAACTCCTTCTTGCATTTAACCTAACCCTATAATAACACTGGTCACTGCTCGTTTGTGCCAGTTCCTTTGGTAGCAATATTCCACGGACGTGACTTCTGCACAAGTACCCAAACGGATACTCACCCTTGCTCATCATAAAAATCCCCTCTATCAAACCTCTTAAAACATCTAGCCCTCAAAATGGGCTTTTCGTGAGAGAAACCTAACCCAAAATATTTCTGGGAAAATCGGCTCCTTTTTGTATTTAACCTAACCCTATAATAACACTAATCACTGCTCTAATTGTGAAAACTGCTTCTTGCATTTAACCTAACCCTACAATAACACTGGTCACTCCTCATTTATGCCAGTTCCTTTGGTAGCAATATTCCACGGACGTGACTTCTGCACAAGTACCCAAACGAATACTCACCCTTGCTCATCATAAAAATGACTTGGATTGTACTCGTACTCATACTTTCTGCGTGGTTTGATTTCTTCTCCGTGGCTGTCCACACAAACAACTGGAAACCCCATAGTAGGCCGAAATTTAAAAATTTAGGTTTGTAAATGTGTCCAAAATATCCAAATAGCGTGTGTGTATGCTTTTGTCGGCGTTTTCTGCTAATTAAGGTGAACTAATTAAGGTGAATTTTAGTGTTATGGAGGTAGGGTATGCTGGTGATTTGAGTGTGACTATGGGTTGTGATTTTCAAACATGATAATTTGGCCACTAGGTGTTAGAATTCCATTGGTACATATTATCTATAGGAATTTGGACGAATTCCTAGGCGGGTACCATTCCGTGCTTTCTTATCCCCTTGCAAAAATTAAAGTCGCCAGCCTAGTTAGCTTAGTTGGTAGTATACTCGCTCGACTTTTAGTGCGTAGAGATTCTCTATCATTTTCATAGTTTTGGCCTTTCAGGCGACTGCGCTTCCTTTTCCAATGAACGACGGGCCTTAATCCTGCAGCACCTATATGTACATATTCTGTACTATAAGCACCTACTTGCGTGTACCTACTTAATATATTACCAGGTCTAGGTATCTTTATTTAGTACCTAACTTTTACGAGCCACATCTCTTGCTGCCAACACAGAACCTTTGATCATATTAGGTAGGTATAATGTCAATTAATTAAATGTTGAATTTAGATACTTTTTTTCATTATGTATTATTATTTTTCAATATTTTTAGTAAGATCACGATTTACCGAGGACCAATGCTCGAACCATTTTCAACATTGCCGACCAATGATCAATGACTTGTTGCTCGTTTAAGAAACTCTTATCACTATCTATTCTTATCAGTGGATATTCTATTTGACATGCGTATGGATGGACGATGAAGAAAGTGTCAAAAATAAAACAATGACCATCGCATCGCTAAGATCACGATTTACCGAGGACCAATGCTCGAACCATTTTCAACATTGCCGACCAATGATCAATGACTTGTTGCTCGTTTAAGAAACGCTTATCACTATCTATTCTTATCAGTGGATATTCTATTTGACATGCGTGTGGATGGACGATGAAGAAAGTGTCAAAAATAAAACAATGACCATCGCATCGCGATCATATAGGAAGGCTATCAGCACAGTGCTTACAGGCTTACACCCTGTAGTATTCCTGTAAACAACAGAATGGCCTACCATCTACTTCGAACACCCTATTCATTTTCATGATCGGCTTGAAAAATAAAAAGAAGCTGAAAAATAAAAATAAGCTCAACTTTTTTTATTATTTCGCCAGCCTAGTTAGCTTGGTTGGTAGAGCCTCTGCCTTGTAAGCGCTAGGCCTCGGGTTCGATTCCTTCCCGGGGCTGATTTTATCCTAAACTTTTTTCTCTCTTCAATTTTGGGACGATTATAATGTCTTAGTCGTTCAGTTCCCTCTATCAAACCTCATAAAACACCTAGGCCTCAAAATGGTGCTAGAAAAATAAAAAGAAGCTGAAAAATAAAAATAAGCTCAACTTTTTTTATTATTTCGCCAGCCTAGTTAGCTTGGTTGGTAGAGCGTCCGCCTTGTAAGCGATAGGCCTCGGGTTCGATTCCTTCCCGGGGCTGATTTTATCCTAAACTTTTTTCTCTCTTCGATTTCGGGACGATAATGTCTTAGTCGTTCAGTTCCCTCTATCAAACCTCTTAAAACATCTAGCCCTCAAAATGGGCTTTTCGTGAGAGAAACCTAACCCAAAATATTTCTGGGAAAATCGTGGTCATGAAGATCAAATCAAAGCTTCCGCCATTCCCAACTGAGGAAGCAGAATGAGAAAAACATTCAACTGGAACAGAGGAAAAACAACATTGTGAATAGAAAGCTTTGTGAAATGAATGAGAATGATCAGGAGATAGGAGAAACATGTTTACAATGAATGGAGAAATGATAATAGAATAGAGAGAGGACCATGCCATGCCAGATGAATTGGAAACAAAAATCAACAACGGACGAGCCATCGATGAAGAATGAAATGAAATAGGTACACCATCAGTTCAGTTTCTATCCTGCTATTGTCCGATGTAGAGAGGAAAAAAAAAATCTAGTTAAAATGACACAACTACTTTTCCTACAAAGAAAAAAAAAAAAAAATGAAAAATCATCGAAGAACTTTCATGTAAAAATTGCACATCCACCAAATTGTACAAAAAAACTAGTGAAAATGGCACATCCACTAATTTTACAAAAAAGCCCACTTGTAAAAGTGACACATCCACTAATAGGTAACAAATAAATAGCAGAATAGATGATCGATTGCTACGAAATAATAAAGGCCGTGAAATATCCCATCTTTTTTATGGAAAATGAAAACATCTCAAAATATTACCTATTGTTGTTCACTAAAATTAGTGGATGCGCCATTTTTGCAACATTCAAAGTATAATATAAAATCCGCCCCGGGCGGGAATCGAACCCGCGGCCTAGCGCTTACAAGGCAGAGGCACTACCAACTAAGCTAACTAGGCTGGCAATAAAACTTTTTAATAGACTAAGTACCTACACCTAATCATATTTCATCATACTCAAATTTTATTTAGACTTTTTCTATTTTATAAAGGAATTCTTTAGTAGGTAGGTACTATTCGAGCAGGTTTTTTTTCTCCAGACTTGATTCAAATTGCGTCTTTCGACAATGTGTTTATACTACCCTCCAAGCTTGAAGGGTCTTCTTCTTCTTCTTCTTCTTCTTCTTCTTCTTCTTCTTCTTCTTCTTCTTCTTCTTCTGCTTCTTCTTCTTCTTTTTCTTAACGACACCTTAAGCATTACGTAAATCATCTTGTCAAAATATTTCAGTAGATAGTATAATGTATTAGGTATGTTAATAATGCGTTAGTCTACTATAGGCCAAGTGTCTTTTTGCGTCGCGTCGAATTTTTAACGTCGCTACCCGCTCCCTCAAACAATTAACCTAGTAAAGGCTGATATATATTGTACACGAAAAAGTAACACCTATAAAGTTTTGTGCACTAGTTACAAATTATGGTCATGTAAAAGAAAATAATATTGTACCCATCTAGGTACTTAGTACTTACCTTTAGCAAACTGACTGTGAGGTTTCCGTGAAGTGTTTGGGAAACAAGGTACCCAAGTTCGATTTAGCTATTTTGAAGTGTTTGGGAGTTAGCTTTACAGCAATGAACATGTCAAATTAGGTTGGTAGTGTTGGTATTTTTTAGTGCTTTTTGCTTTTGCTATACATGTAGGTAGGTAGGTAGCTACTTAGGTATAGGTAGGTACCTATATTTTGGAATCTATAATTTTAAACGTTCTTTCACCTTTCTTGTCTTAAAATTAAAATAAAATTTCGTTCACCTAAAAATAGGTAGGTGCCTCCTACCACCTAAAATGAAGAAATAAAAACTGTTTGAACTTCGAAGTTTTAGAACAAGCGTCTAAATTTCTAAAAATAGCACGAATATGAAATTTTCCTTCTACAATACCGAATCTACCGGTTTCTCCATTCTTTCCAACAAGCTCCAAAAAAAAGAACGGTTCAAAATGCAAGCCACCTTGGACCTCCTAATAGTGATAGTGACCCAGTGGTACTTGATACTGGAGATTCTACCTCCGGGCAAATGTGAACCTGGGAGAAGTAGTCTTTGAAACAAAACTCGGTTGTTATAGTCACATTATTCATGCTTTTTGTATTCCGATAGGTATCACCATAGAAAAAGTAACACCTATAAAGTTTTGTGCACTAGTTACAAATTATGGTCATGTAAAAGAAAATAATATTGTACCCATCTAGGTACTTACGTTTAGCAAACTAACTGTGAGGTCGTCTGATCATAAAAATATACTATAGTGGTTATAATAATAATTATAATAGAATTTCTATGAGAATCATAGCTATAGTGGAATGAGTTGGTAATAGTGGAAGTCGGGAAGTGGGTCATTCTTGAGCTCAAGAATCTCAAACAAACCACTCAGACTTGATGCTAAGGCTCCTTCAGTGTTACAACTGTTACGAGTATGCGAATGAGGTGTCCTGTTTGATTCAATTCGATTTACCCAGTTCTTCAAACAAAATAAAATGTTTCCCAAATAGTCCAGGAAAATTAGACTTTTGATTCGGACAAATTAGTAACAGGTTTTTCTTCGCCAAAAGCTTCGTTATGTGGCCAACGCAAGGTAAACTCTTTAGCCTTGGCAAATGGAGTGTGGATAAAGGTATGTGAAGTGTTACAATCCACTGACTGGGTTCAGGGCTTTTGGATGGTGCACTGTTAGAAACTTTTATGACTTCAAAATCAATAATATACATAATAATCTAGTAAAACATAGTAGATTGGTACGACTGTCAAAAAATACTAATTTGTTCTGATTCGGGCTCATTGTACCAAGACCAAGTGTCAACATACCTGCAAGACCTTCTACTTCTTCAGCATACTTACAAGTTCAGTGACTACATCGCCCTAGACGGAACCACACTCATCTCAGTCAACTTCTAAGATATCTCAGCTTGTAGTAGTCTCGCTTCTAGTTCCTCTAGTAAATAGGTACATCATGTCAGTTTAGATGTTCTAGTCATAGTATCAACATACAAACATACCTAGTTTTAGGCAGTGAATAAAATCTAAATGGTAGATCGACAATACATCACATTGCCTGATACACGTCACTATATGGTCATAATATCCGAATAGGTAGTTTGTCAGATCTTGATAAAACTTAGAGGTCTTAGAGTCGTACAAGCTTAACAGTCCTTTAGGGCTGTTTGCCTGTGCACCTAAGGTTCGGAGTGTACCTACCTACGTACTAAAACTCAACAAAAACATTTAACTGAAATGCTCAACACAAAGGAAAATTGTTCAATAAATTTTAGTCTTTAGGGGGACTTTCCTTAGGTGCCTATTCGCTTCGGATATCACGAACAGGTGACCTCCTGATTAGCAAGACACGATTCCTGAGGGCCTTTGGATGGTGCACTGTTAGAAACGTGTGGGTGATCATTACGACTATTTTGACCTTGTCTGCTCCTATCCGGAACAGTGTTGTGTAGAGCTTTTTTTTTCGAACCAGGTTCTTTTAGGTTGCCCAGCCAGGAAATCCTAGCGTCTAGGGGGACCTATAGACGGATCATTTTTCTCATTGAGTTGTACAGCTCACTGAACCACTAGGTATACAAATCTACCTACCAGGTATGTACATTATACCTACCTATGCACGGTTTTAGATGTGGCTAGCACAGATCAAGTTCACGCACTTGCTCAGGAATCGTGTCTTGCTAATCAGGAGGTCACTGGTTCGTGATATCTTTCACCCAGTTTCTTATACATTCATGTTGAAATAACTTCACTTTTAATAATACCACGTCTTGTTGAAAAAAAGTTATTTCTTATCTTTTTTTCTCTCTTTTTCTTCTTCTTTTTCTTCTTCTTCTCCTCCTTCTTATTCTCCCTCTTCTTCTTCGTCTTCTTTTTCTTCTTCTTCTTCTTCTACTTCTTCTTCTTTAAGTGGCAGATTTCTTCTGAAGGAGGCATTGTTTTCTTGGGTGCCAAGACTATAATGTAACAGCTGATGATCTCTCAGGCCTTTGGTAAGATTTTTGTAACAAATTATGAACACATAGAGCTAATACAAATAAATATTTATTTTTTAACATGAAAAAAATCACAAAAGCAGCAGCTAAAATGGAAATACACACAAAAAGGAAAACAGCCGAAATAAATTTGTCAAGCAAAATCTTGAAGCCTTCTTTCTAATGTTTTCTGTCCCAGGAAAAAAAGAAAGAATAATAAGAAAAGATCAATCAAAGGGTTTTTCGGAGCTTTTGAACAGAAAGCTACAATCAATCTTCTGTCGAAGACACACTTCCTCTTTAGTTTAAACTCATTTTCTTATTCTTCTTACACTGACGACATCTTCAAAAACTTATGGAAGAAAATTAAATTTAATAAAAAATGAGATTTATTTAATAAAAAATTTGATTTAATTTAATAAAAAATTTGTCAATTTGTTCCCCTTTTTTGTTAGTTTTCTTTTTCTTATGTGCAATTTTTTACAGTTTACACTGATGATGCCAGCAATGGCGAAACATGTCTGTTTGAATAAACAATAAAAACCCCTCCCCCAACTGTGAAGAGTAAAAGTTATTGTGTTCTTCTTTTCGAGATTTATAAGGGAAAAAATCATGCCTGCTTAAACATCTGACTCTAGGACTCCTTGGAGTTTTAAATTTAATAAAAAAATGGAATTAAAGGGGGAAAAAATCATGCCTGCTTAAATTATACATATCTAACCCTAGGGACTCCTGGAAGTTTAATGGATTAAAAATTGTTCATTTCTTGTATGAATGGAACTCGTTCATTCATATTTCACTTCAGTTACATACGTACCCACATAATACATAGGTAGGAGGGTATGAGTTATTGAAAGTCATAAAATTACTTCTTGGACGTAAGTATACCAAAGTCATGGTCGTCAGAAGTTACTCCAGCGTATCTGGATCTACTTGAGTGGAGATTGACCATAACAATCACTTCTTCTAGTACAATTTAATGTTAAGTACTTATTTTCTCATTTATCTCCTTATTTTCCTTACATATTATCAATTTGGCCATTCAATGTACGTACATATTATTATTATCTAGTAATTTATTTGACTTGTGGTCCTTCGGGCCGGATTTGACAACCCAATAGCTTCGAATACCCAAACAAGTGTTGAGTTCTGGTGAAGCTCATTTTGAACCGTTCATGTTCAACTTTCAAGAACCATAGAAGTCACACAAAAAATGCAAAACAACAGAATTCATCCTAAACAGATTATAATTTTGTTATAGGAATTGCTGCGTTTCTAATTGCACCGTTTCTGTCTTTCTTCTGTTCTGTCTTTCATTTACGGCTGACTTTCTCCTGTTCTTTCTTCTCTCTTCGATTTCGGGACAATAATACCTCAGCAGTTGCCATTCCAACTAATTCTTTTTTTAGAAAAAAAAAAAAATGGTCAAAGGCCTAAAATATTTGTAGATCATTCAGTAAGGGTTGTGAGGACTGGAGACGTTGTACATTTTGTAAAGAGATAAATGTAAAAGTTGACGTTAAGATTTCCAAGCAAAATAAGTGCACGTTCCACTGATTTTGACTCATCTTTTTGGACAATTTTTCTTCTTCTTCTTCTTCTTCTTTGGGGGGTTTCCATGTCCAAAAAGTGGTGAGAATGAAATAGATTCATATTCTCCTGTTCACTCCTAGGTAGGTACACAAGTACCTACCTTTTTCATACCGAGTATACCTATGTAGCTTAGATGTATTTTTTTTATACCTACTTCTCAGCTTCTCTCTCCTCTCTTTCTTTTTAGATCCGGAAACCGCTCTTTTTAACTTGAAAATTTCCGTTGTCTTCCCATTTTTGCCGGGTTTCTTGTTTATTCCGAATAAATTTTGAAAAGCTGAGGTTTCCGAGCGCTTAGAAACATAGTTCACAGGAAAAACCTCAAATATGAGGCGAACAACGATGATAATTTTTCAGACAAAAAACCAGAAAGTTTACCAACCTGGAACCCTTCGTGACCTTGGTGCGTGATACAGGCCGTTTTCCTGAATAAATATTCTACAGTTCACTGAACCACGCGAGTATAAGACAGACAAACAGACTCGTGTGAGAGCGTCAATGCGTAGGCAGATAATAAGGTAGGCGAGAGAGAACCACCATCCACAAAGGAAAATTGAGTCAAAGGAAACAGACAACCCACAGAAAATAATTATACGAATGGAATTTCAAACACAAGTCTTGAGACGGGGAGCTCGAAAAGCCTGAAAAGGAAACGTGAGACTAGGAGTGCGAAGAAATGGGGAATAATTCGATTTAAAACAAATTTGGATGGAAAAATAATTAAATTTCGAAGCAGAGTCCTTTACCTACTACCTAATAGTTGCATGGCCTGTTCAAGAACGAATCCAGGCTTTTCACTCCACTTTCAGAAAGAAATGTCACCAATTTTTCAACATTTGCAGAACGTGGAGTGGAACTGAAAAGTGGGGATTGCGGAGTTTTTCATGGAATAGACCAAAGAACTTCTTATATCTTGGCATTTTCCCCCTTATGTGAGTAAGTACTAGGCAGGTTTAGAAGATACGTAGGTGAGTATCTTCACTAATTAGGTATGAACTTACCTACCTTCAATGTCTATTTAAACACTAGTACACTAGAAAACACACATTTTTTAACACTGTCAAATACTTTTAAAATACTTATCTTA